>NW_005371114.1:0-759 GCF_000412655.1 Myotis brandtii | reverse complement strand
TGATGTAGGTGCTTATGTAGGTGGGTTCTAACTTACAACGAAAATCACGTTATGTCGTGCCATAGGAACGGATCTCCAATGTAACCTGAGGACCTACTGTATAGGATTTTTTATCCCACTGCATTGTTGATATTTGATTTTCTATCATATAATGATTAAGAATATGAATTTGCCACCAGAAGCCAGATTGCCTTGGTTCAAAGGTTAGTTTCACTACCTATAGCCTTGGCCTTAGTCAATTGACTAAGTATCTATTTGTCTTATTTTTCTCTTCTGTATGTTAGAAAATTAGCAGTGTCTCTCTTAGAAAGTTCTAATCAGGACTTAATGAGTTAATATTTAAAAAGTGGCTAGAACAGTGCCTGCCATTAAGTAAGTACTATGAAAGTGTTAAACTAAAAAGAAAATAAATACCATGTGTATAAATAATGGCTAATGAATTTCATAAAAACACACAATTTAAACAAAATTAACATTAGTTTTAAATTATTAGTGTAAACATATACTTGGTGTGAGTAATTAAAAATGCTATTTTTATGATGGCCTCTGATGCATTACAAATGGCTAGTTTTATAAAGATAATTTTTCTTATAAGATGATAGGTTAAGCAGTCCTGAGAGGCAAGTTTATAGCTCTACAGGCATACCTCAAAAAACAAGAAAAAATGGTAATAAATTATCTAACTCTACAACTGAAAGAATTCGAAAGAGATCAACAACAAAAGCACAGAGTGAGCAGAAGAAAGGAGATAATAAAGAT
>NW_005371113.1:0-2111 GCF_000412655.1 Myotis brandtii | reverse complement strand
TCCCAGTATGTGATAGGGGGCAAGATGGGCTGAGGGACCACCTCCCCTCCAGTGCACAAATTTGGCCTGGTTCCTGAGCCATAAAAGAGTCTGCAATGGACCTGGACAAGGTGGGCTCCTACATTGGTGTTTCTCAAAGACAAGCACACAGGATCCCTTGCTCCTGGGATATGGAAAGGAGACAACAAGTATAAGAAACGCAGGCTGGCCCAGTTGGTGTGGCTCAGTGGTTGAGTGTCAACCTATGAACCAGGAAGTCACCATTCAATTCCGGATCAGGGTGCATGGCTGGGTTTTGGGCTTGATCCCCAGTAGGGGACATGGAGGAGGCAGCCAATCAATGATTCTCTCTCATCATTAATGTTTCTATCTCTCCCTCTTCCTTCTTCTCTGAAATCAATAAAAAAATATTTCTTTTTAAAAGAGAAAAGCAGGCAATGATCTGATGTCTTCATAATCATGTTCTTTTTGCTCTTTTTCTCTGATTTTTTAAAAGAAGGTACCTAAACCCGGTGCCTCTTGAAGTCCCCTTTATGAGACCAATGGTGGCTTCCTCACTTCTGTCTTTTTGCAACTCAGATAAAATGCGTGCTGTGCTGACTCTGCCTTGAGATGCACCTTCCCCTTGCGTAGGTCCCGGAGGATATCAGGACAGAGCTGCCACTCTAGTGGGAAAGGTGTGGACCTTAGCGTGGCTTTCCCAGATTGTCACACATCACGATTAGTGAATTTTGAGTAAATTATGATTGTCTGTTTGCTAAATTAAAAGTGATATTCTCCTAGTTGCCACTGTACACCTGCCCACAGCACTGAATTACCACTGGGGTCTAGGGACAGGCTTTGTTCTCAAATCCAGGAACAGGAGGGATTTCTTCCCAACCTCGCCAAGAAATTCTGACTTTTCCACATTAACAGAAACATATTTTTCCAAAGTAAGTGAGACACACTTTCTGTTCTGATTTCAGGTGGTGTAATTTGCATTTAACATGCTGAAAAGCCTGAAATACTGATGAGAACAGTAGGTTGGATTTAGGAATTGGGGGCACTGTTGTCTCTAAGAAGGGGAAGGTGTGTGTAGGAGCTCTGGGTGTGGTTACATAAGACAAATAGAAACCTTGTCATTTCCAGAGAAGGGGACAATGGTGAGGCGGAAATCTTGTCCAGGAACTGGAATTGCTCTGCTGCAGCTGCCTCAGTTTATGGGAAATGCGGTCACTCACTGAAAGGAGTAGCTTGTAGGCGTGCACATCTGTGAGTGAGGGAGGGGAGTGCTTTCCCTGGAGGAACAGTCCCTTCAGAAGGTGAATGCGAGGTGGTGGGTGCAGTGGCTGAGCGTGTGGGTCTGAACCACATCGCTGGGCTCAACCTGGAGGGCACCTTTACTGCCTGTGTCCTTGCAAAGGTCCTTCAACCACCATCACTCTATTCTCTCCAACTGTAGGGATGAAGGGCACTTAGCTCACCGAGATGATGTGAGAATTAAACAAAAATCTGGTGCAAAGAAAGCCCCTGTATATCCTGGGTACAGAGTAAAATGCTCAAAATTGCTCAATAAATTTTACTCACTTTGTATACTGAGGTATAATTGACATATGGCATTAGCTTCACATAAAGATTGGATATCCTAATATATATAAAAATCCAGGGCCCTCACGACCAGACAGACAACTGATCAGTAACAGTAAGAACCACACAGCAGCTGTGTGGGGCGACCAGGCTAGCAGGGGGGTTAGTGAGGGACGACCAAACGACTGAACAAGCAGGCTGTGTTGGGAGACAAGACCAGCAGGAGGGTTAATGAGGGACAACCAAAGGACTGACCATCAGGTTGCGTGCAGTGACTGGGCCGGCAGGGGGGTTAGTGAGGGATGACCAAAGGACTGACCAGCAGGCTGCGTGGTTCAAACAGGCCAGCGAAGGGCAGTTAGGGGCTATCAGGATGGCTGAGGGGGGGGGGGGCAATTGGGGGCGAACTAGCCAGCAGGAGGGCAGTTGGGGATGATCAGGTAGGCAGGCAGGCGAACAGTTAGGAGCCAGCAGTCCCGGATTGTGAGAGGGATGTCCGACAGCTGACTTAGGCCCGATCCCTGGGATTGGGCCTAAACTGGCAG
>NW_005371112.1:0-527 GCF_000412655.1 Myotis brandtii | reverse complement strand
GTTAAAATGCAGATTAATTATTAACCGGCTAATATTGCAGATTAATTATTAACCGGTTAATATTTCGGATTTTGTAATCAAAGAAAACACGATAATTTCAAGACATCAAAAGTGCTTTATTCATTGCTAGCTACACATTTCCCCCATCTTTCAGGTAATTTGTGGATACCGTCCCAATAGAACTTTTCTTGTTTTGAGGCAAACCATTCAGAGACCCAATTTTCCACTTCTTCGTACGTTTTGAAGTGCTGCTCAGAAAGTGCACGAGCCATCAATTGGAACAAGTGGTCATCTGAAGGAGCAAGGTCTGGTGAATACCGTGGGTGGGTTAATACTTCCCAGGCAAGATCTTTTAATGTGTCTTTAACTGGTTTTGAAGTGTGTGATGGTGCGTCATCATGAAGCAAAATTACTTTGCCGTGTCTTCTGGCCCATTCTGGTAGTTTTATGATCAAAGCGTGCTTCAAATTGATTATTTGTTGCAGATAGCGATCAGTATTAACAGTTTACCTAGTTTTAGAAGCTCA
>NW_005371111.1:0-900 GCF_000412655.1 Myotis brandtii | reverse complement strand
CACTGCATGATCTGGTCAGCTCCTCAGGCTGCCCCCTCCAGGCTCAGACCTCCGCAGTCACAGAATCCAAATCCCAAATTCTCTGGCGCCAGGAATCCCGCAAAACTCCCTTTCCTAGTCAGGGGCTGTGTCCGTCCCAAGAGACGCAGCTGTCCGCCACGCGGCCTCCCTCCGACCCCCTGGGCTCAGAGGTCCAGCAAAGTTTCCTGCCCAGATCCCTGGCTTTTTACCTTTCCAGGGTAGCTCCGCCCTTCTCGGCCGCAAACCGTCTCACCAGCTGAGTAACCTCGCCAACTCGGGTTGGGTGCCACCAGTCTCAGCTGCTCACTCCATTTGCTCTGGGACAAGACCTGGGACGCGTCTGCCTACATCACCAACATCCTGCCGAGCTAGTTTCACTTTTTGTAAGATCACTATTGGTGTAAAACTATACCGTAGATTTCTTGGCATTAATTATGTATCCTGCTACATTGCCGAATTCATTTATTAAGTCTAATAATTTTTGATGGAGTCTTTAGGGTTTTCTTTGTACAATATCATGTCATCTGCAAATAAGGACAGATTTACTTCTTCTTTTCCAATTTGGATGCCTTTTATTTCTTCTTCTTGTCTGATTGCAATGGCTAGTACTTCCAGTACTATGTCGAACAGGAATGGTGAGAATGGGCATCCCTGTCTTGTTCCTGTTCTTAGGGGAAATGGTTTTAGTTTTTGCCCATTTAGTATTATGTTGGCTGTGGGTTTGTCATACATGGCTTTTATTATGTTGAGGTAGGATCCTTCTATTCCCACCTTGCTGAGATTTTTTATCAAGAAAGGGTGTTGGATTTTGTCTAAGGCTTTTTCTGCATCAACTGATATGTCTATGTGATTTTTATCACTCAATTTGTTTATGTGATG
>NW_005371110.1:144105-162681 GCF_000412655.1 Myotis brandtii | reverse complement strand
TCACTCATTTTGTGTAATATAATGATGGGGAAAAGATTGGTGGTGAATTTTAATTCTATTTTTTTGTTTCATAATTTCTCAGTATGACATATAAAATGTTTTATGAAATTATTCATGAACTTCTGCATACTTTTGCTCAATTTCATTCTCTTCACTTTTGATTGGCTTTAGATTTGATACTGTGCTGCTGCAGATACAGATTTTCAGTGAATACTTTAAGTTAGATCTTTCTTAAAATGTGGCCTACAGGTTATGCACAATAATTTTACCTAGGGGGTTGCTAATCAAGAGGCTATCACACAAATGGAACAAGACTTCTAAAGGGCATAAATGTTTTGGCATAGAAGCTGTGAGGCGGTGTTCTCATCTAATTCCTGCCAACTTCAAGCTGAGTGTCTTTGCGCAATGCTTCTTCATTATCAAATTAGAGCATCTGACTACACAACCTGAGACACATATTCAAACATACAAAATAATGACTAAAAAGGGGCTACCTAACCTGGGGTTTATATGATCACTAATTTCTATTAGAATCCTCAAGAAAGGAGGATTGTCACCTGAAGGGAGGATTTTCTTTCCTTAGATACAAAACATGTTTTCTGTGTATAAAAATGGTTGACTTGGTCATTTGCCAATACTCTTCCAACAAATCTTCTAAAATTAGTACTTAGACTCTATCTCTTTCAAGAAACACCATTTAAAGGCAACACTAAAATAAATGTGTGATATTGGTAATGTGCAATGTATACTTCACATTCTAAACAGAGTTGTACTGGGTATGAATTACTCAGAATTCCTACCGAGAAAAAAAATGATGAATGGATTGAAGTTGATTGGATTTGTCTCAGGAAGATAAGTTAAACTGATATTGTTGGGATTCTTCAACAATATGAGTGAATGAGAAAGTATACAAATCTAGAAGATGGAAATATATTCCTGACAGAAAATTAGAAAACTATTGAGAGGTGATTTGGTGCTAATATGATGGGGTTAATGTATCATCTGCCATTTAATTGGAGGGAGACAGTGAATATAAAATTCATCAGTAGTTGGAGTTGTGGTTACATTTTTTTATTAATTTCTTTTTTTGTGAATTTATTTTATTCATTGTTATTTGATTTTATGAAATTTATTTTATTGAATGTATTATTTTACACATTACTGTTCTTTCACTATCCAAATATTATCTCTACCTCCTTCTCTCCCTCTGTTCCATATTACTTTAAATTCCCTTTCCTTTTAAAATCTAGACATAATCAGTAATCTAGAGGGCCTAGATTTCTCTTTTTCCTTAATAGCACATCAGAAAAGTAGTGGTACATTTATTTTCCTAACAAACATATATGCTAATAACATCCTCCCAACTTTATTTTCTCCAGGAAGACCCACTACGTTATGTGAAACTATGGGGAAAGCAGAAATTTGGCTAATGAGGACATATTGGGATTTTGAATTTCCTCGTCCATACTTACCTAATTTTGAGTTTGTAGGAGGATTGCATTGTAAACCTGCCAAACCGTTACCTAAGGTATGTCTATTATAGTGGAGGATTTTGTGTACCATATGATAAAAATTCTGATTTCCCTCTAAACTTTATAGTCTAAATTACAGAGTGTTGTTGGGTATCTTCAGTTTGCTACTCAAAATCAATTTTCCAAGTCATAGGGGTCTCTTATGTGTGATATTACTTTTTTGTTTTGACTTTACTTTGATATTTAAGCTGAAGAATGAAGTGATTTAAGGAGCGTGTTAAAAATATCAGTGGGTCTATAGTGTGGGTACGAGACTGAAGAAACAGGAAACTAAAGAATTGAAACTCACTAAGGAGACTGCTGTAGTCTTCCTAACAAGCGTGATGGAATTATGAATAGGGTCACTTACTATGATTGTTTGAGTGGTAAAGAGGCTTTTGTGAGAACTGTTGGGTGGATTACACAGGATTTGGTGAGTAGAAGTAAATATTGCCTGAAGACATGGCTTCTTGGATAGCAGTGGCCTTTGCTGAAATAAGAAACAATTAATGAAACATTATTTTGAGATGACAATTATGAGTTCAAATTCACTTTAAGGAGCCAAAGGAATTTTGAGATGTAGATTTCTAGAAGTTGTATGAGTAATACAAGGTTTCTGTCCTAGAAGAGCATTAGAAATAGATTGGGAGTCATCAACATAAAGTAGAAGTCATAGAACTAAGAAACTCAAATGTTGAATTGGTTTTTTAAGACCATGATGTCAGTTTTTTGGTTGTTTTTTTTTTTTTTTTGAGTAAAAAAGGAAATTGTATAACACATTCCAAAGCTATAAAAGAATAAATATGGGCTGCCAGAAATGTTAGAGGAAAACAATATTGGGAAACAAAAGAGAGTAATAGGTAAGCAGAGTAAAAAACTATCTTGTATTTAACTATTTTTATCAATAGGGAGTGAGGAAACACTCATTTGCTTGAGTTGCAGGTAAACAAAATAATCTCTGTTGAAGGTTGCAGAAGAAATGGTGTTCCCAGTAGCAATCTTGATTTCTGCTTTGGCTAAGGTGCATATTTAACATTAAAATATCATTTCAGGATTGTGAATATGGTTTTCTTACCAACCAGTTACAGCTTCTGGAAAACTCTATTGAGTGTTATTACAGGAGAGAGTTAACCAATATCTAAATAAAGGTAGAGTAAGAGACATGACACATTCTGTGGCTTACTACAAAACACCTTGACACACTATTTTGTTTATTACAATTTCATAAAACCAACTCAGATATGTTTTACAAGAGGGAAGAATTTTTCCATTTCAAACCCAATTACTAATATAGATATTTGAGCAAATGAATACCAATCATGGCTTATATCTCTGAAAAGGGGATTAAACCAGTCACTGAATACACAGAATAAAAAAGCAATGAGAGACAGTAAATTCAAGAATCCAAATCAGACAGGTAGCTATGTAAGTCTTAGTGAGTGTGTGTGTGTGTGTGTGTGTGTGTGTTGTATATATTTTTTATCCAATATATTTTTTATTCAATCATATGCTTAGGAAGATGAATCAAAATGGTAAAATACCAATTCCTATGACTTCAGAGATATTCTCCTAAGTTTAACTAAGCTAAAAATAGCAGTCTACTTTTATGGCATCATCTTTCCCCTGGTAATTTTACTAGCCTTATATTGAGACATATCAGTGATCACAGGACAACCACCAATAATTGCAAAGAGAATGCATGATCATCTCTAGAGATTGACATTCACACAGATTACGATGTGCAAAACCCCAATCCAAGGCTGCAGTGTTCAACCTGAACAGCTGTAAGCAATGAATTTTATTTTGCAGAGAAATGTATATTTTACTTCTGTGCTAAGGATCAAATTAATGGCATGCAGTTAGTGTCACATTCTTGTGGAAAAAGAGTGAATCACTGTTTCGTAAATTTATCATGATTATAGCAGGCATTTGACTGCTATATATTATATATCCCTTTTAAAAAGCTCTATTTAGCTTTATAAATCAGGGAAAGAATAAATATCAGACAAATATCCTAAACTCCTAACAGAAAGTTAGATGAAGTCATTAATAATTTATTGCTTGTAAACTGGTATGCTGAAAAATTTTAAAGCTTAATTCTAAACCCCTTTTGGGGGGCTTTCCTCCAAGGAATATTTTTATGAGCTTGCAAACAACTCTATTGGTCATAAAAGTAACCCTTTGAGTGCCAACCAATATCCTAGGAACTATGCTAAAATTGCCAAGGCATTTTTGCTGATTTTACAGCAGTTTAGGAAAAAAATTATGAATCTCAAGTAAATGAAGTTACATATTCAAAAACTTAAGGAAACCTTTACTACATTGACATATTTAGCAATATCATCATCACTAATAAAAGCAGACTTAGAACTGGACGCCATTTCGAAGCTTTGATAGCGCTCCAGGCCCTTTTGGCCAAAGACAGGAGGAGCGTGATCGCACTCCCCGGCACTCTAGGGGTTAAGCTTTGGGTGTAACAGTTTCACATACCATGGGAAGATTTGCCTCTTCTTATCTATTTATTTGGTACTAGGGGCCCAGTGCACAAATTGGTGCACCTTGAAAGGAACTGTGGGGCGTGAGGCTGCGGTGGGAAGGGGCGGGTCTTGGCCCATCCTCTGAGGCCCCGCCTTGCCCCTCCTTCTGTGGCCCCTGGTCCCCTGTCTGCCAGCAGCCCCACTCCCACAACAGCTCCCATGTGCTGACAGTGCCAGCCCCATTCCCACCCTTTGATGGTGTGGAGCGATTGGGGCTGGTGCCAGCAGTGGGTGTGAGCAGGGCTGGCGCCATCAGAGGGTGAGAGTGGCTGCTGCTGCCCTGATTGCCCACAGTAGCAGGGGGAGGTGAAGAAGTACTGAGGGGTGATAGGGGCCATCAGCCGCCGTTCACACCTGCTGACAGTGCTGAGCGATCAGAGCTGGCGCAGGTGCAAGCAGAAGCTCTGGCTCTGGCAGCAGGTGCAAGCACCCAGCGGGAGCATGGTGCAGGGAGCAAAAAATTTTCAGTAACCACCAGAGGCTTGCCCCAATGACAGCGACCGGCACCCCAGCTCACCTGCCCTACCATCCCGCTGTGGCTGACACCCACCATATTCTGTGCTCTGTCACCTGCTGCTGAGGCCCGATATGTTTCGTGCACCCCCTGGTGGTCAGCTCACGTCATAGTGACTGGCTGTTAGGTTGTTTGGTCATTCAGTTGTTCCACCATTTGGTCTGTTTGAATATTAGCCTTTTATTATATAGGATAATGGTTTGAGTGCATGCCTTTAGTTGTAATCACTCATTATATATTTAAGCCATAGTTTTCAGAAACAGTTTTTCTCTTAAAGAGACTAGATGGTTCTATGTGGTAGAATACCTAACCAGTCTATCAATTTCTCTGATGCTGTCCTTGACCCTGCCTATTTAGAAACTAGAGGCCCAGTGCACAAAATTCATGCACTGGTAGGGTTCCTAGCAGCTGCTGGCTGCTGGCTGGGTACTCCCTCCCTTCCCCCTGCCACCTGGCGCCACAGCTTCCATCGCCGACCAGGGCCTCCCTCCCTTCCCCTGGCCAGCCCAACCCCCTTGTCAAACTCCCAGACAACTCCCAGTAGAGGGGACAATTTGCATACTGAGCTTTTATTATATAGAATGTAAGTGATTTTTTCCCCTGTGGTCCTGTACTTTCATGATAGAGAGAATTTTATCTCTACAGGAAATGGAAGAATTTGTCCAAAGTTCAGGTGAACATGGAGTTGTGGTGTTCTCTCTGGGGTCAATGGTCAAAAACCTCACAGAAGAAAAAGCCAATCTCATTGCCTCAGCCCTCGCTCAGATTCCACAGAAGGTCAGTACAACCTACGATCCTAGTTAGCAGCCACCATGCCAATTGGAGAGAAAGTGTAGCAAACCAATAGTATTCTTTCCAGATGAAAGCTGAAATTCATTATACATTGAGCATAACTGACACCATCTTTAAATACAAATTTCTCAAAACATTAAAATGTTGTATTTGGGCCCATTTGATCATTTGCCTACTGAGCCTTTGTAATACTATGGAAATACAGTACATCTTTTTGCAAAGTGATTTTCAAGGAAATACAATCAATGTTTGCGAACTACCCCTTTTGTACCTCTTATATATCACATAAAATGGACTACATGATTTTTAATTAACTCTACAGCCCTACAATTCCTTAACTGTGCATTCTTACTTGTAAAATTAATGCACTTTCTTCCACAGGTCTTATGGAGATACAAAGGAAAGAAGCCAGCCACATTAGGAGCCAATACTCGGCTCTATGACTGGATACCCCAGAATGATCTTCTTGGTAAGATTGAGGGGGAAACGCTGTACAGTTGGATGATGAACAAGTTAAGTAACTGAGAGCAGCTAAGTTCAATCAACATTTAATGCTTTTAAAATTTCACATTTTGCTGCCAATTTTAAAGTAGATATTATGAAACAATAGGCCATTGAGAGATTCCTGCTTCCTCTGGTTCACAAAGGAGAATCTCAGTTAAGACTCTCCTGAGTTCTCAAATTTCAACCACAGTTCAGATATCACCTCCTTGTAAAGTCTTTCCAGACAATGCAGGAGTGAATTTGCCATTTCCTGAGATCACAGTTTTCTGAGATAGCAATAAATCCTGTGTTCAGCGTCTATAGAGAATACTGCCATCTGCATTGCTTTATCCTGTAGTTTTTCTCCATCTCTCTCTGAAATTCTTCTAACATATAATGAAATCCTCATCTGCTTCTCACCCAACCCTCAAACAGGTCATCCCAAAGCAAAAGCTTTTATCACTCATGGTGGAACAAATGGGATCTATGAAGGTATTTATCATGGGGTCCCTATGGTGGGAGTTCCCATGTTTGCTGATCAGCATGATAACATTGCTCACATGAAGGCCAAGGGAGCGGCTGTGGAGGTGAACATAAACACAATGACTAGTGAAGATTTGCATGATGCCTTGAAAACAGTCATTAATGAACCTTCGTAAGTACTACAGCCTTGAAAAACTTACCATTGGTTACATTACCCATCATATTCAAGAATGTCCAATGTACCATGTATTTGTAATTGGTATACTTTTAAATAATAACCATAAGATGACTAATATAAACACCATTTTATTATTTCATTCCCCAAATTGATGAAGTGATTTGCTAAAATCGCAAAAATCCTCATTTCAAGTATCTATCAACGTGCTTTTTTCACAATAATGTTAATGATAACAAAAATTCTCAGATATTTTGAGGCACCTGATGAGGAAATGAATCAGCAACCTTTAGGTACACAGGACAGCACCCAGCCAACTGAACCACACCGGACAGGGCTCATCTGCTTGCTTTTATAAATATATCTGCTTCTTCATATATTACTAGTGGCCTGGTGCATGAAATTCATTCAAGGGGGAGGCGGTGTCCCTCAGCCCGGCCTGCACTCTCTCCAATTTGGGACCCCTCGGGGGATGTCTGACTGTTGGTTTAGGCCAGATCTGCACCCCTCTGCTCACCTGATTGCCCCCAACTGCCCCCCACTGCCGGCCTGCTTCCCCCCAACTGCCCCCCCCGCCAGCCCGATCACCCCAACTGCCCTCCCCTCCTGGCCTGATCACCCCTAACTGCTCTACTTCGGCCCTGCCACCATGGCTTATTCTGGAAGGACGTCCAGAAGGTCTCCTGGAAGTTCTTCCAGTCTAATTAGTGTATTACCCTTTTATTAGTATAGATAAATGTTCAGTAAGTATAAAAATAGAAGTGATAATTTGCCAAATATTAATCATTCAAAAATAACTATCATTAACACTGAATGCATACCACCATTAGCATATGCATATACACAGCAAGGAGAGCTAGAATAGTTAATAACTTTATAAATATAGATTGAATACATTTTTAAACAAAACTTTAAATTTTACCTATTTTACCTAAAAATAAATTAAAATGAATCTATTACATATATTTAACTGTAGATGCATATAGTTACCTCTTATTTTTTCTGTAGAAGATCTCATCAAAGTTAAGAATTAATATGTGTCTATATAGTGTTGATTGTGTTTTTTTGTTTTATTTATTATTTGTGTTAATTATTAACTACATGTTTTAAATTTAGTCTCTCTCAGTTTAATTCACACTATAGAAGTAATCTCATCTCAGATATGTATTACTTAAAATTTTAAGTTGTCAATATTTTTGGTACTTACTTTCTTCACATTTATTTAGTCTTTATTGAGATTTGTACATTTCTTAAGACCAAGTTATTTGGCAAATATAATTAACTTCCTTATATACATATACATGCATATGTACATATATATGTGTGTATATATATATATATTTAAGGGAATCAAATTTCTCCATTGAATGAGAGATTCTTTATTTCAAAGTATTTTGAATTAGCTTTTAAATGAATATATTATATGGAATTTTCTTTCAATAAAGTTTCATGGATATTGAATTCTTTGAGATCATGTTTATCGATACTTGCTCACTGCCTTGATATGAAAATCACACCTATCTGAATATACTTAGCTATTACTTTCCTTTCTTCAGAACTACATAAATGTTACCCATTATCTTCTAGCTTTAAATGTTGATGTGGGTTTTAAGGTCTAGCTGATAATTTTCTCTTTTTCTGTGTTTCCTTTCCAGCATGGGAAAATATCATTAATTTTTATTAATTCAGAAACTTAATTATGATATTTCTCTATAACTAATTTTCTATATTTTCCCTGAGTTATAGTGATTCCTTTCAACACTATTAATATAGAATAACAAGAATTTAATTTTTCCTTTCAGAAATTAATTTTTGTATGTTATTTATTAGAATTACTTTTAATTCCATTTTTAACATCTATTTCAGGGACATCAGTCAGACATCCCTTTCACTATCCTGGACTGCTGACTCCTAATCATTCACATGCCTGCCTGCCTGGTTGCCCCCAAACTGCCCCCAAAACTGGCCTGGTCGCCCCCAACTGCACCCCTCTGCCAGCCTGGTCACCCCCGACTGCTCCACCCTGCTGGCCTGGTTGCCCCTCATGGCCCCCCTGCTGACCTGGTGGCCCCACACAGACTGCTGTTCAGTTGTTTGGTCATCCCTCACTAACACTCTTGACAGCCTGGTCACCCCCAACTGTACCCCCTGCCAGCCTGGTCACTCCAAACTGCCCCCTCTGCTCCCCTCACGGCCCCCCTGCCAGCCTGGTCACCATATGCAGCCTGCTTGTTCAGTCATTTGGTCATGCCTCACTAACCCCCCTGGCATCCTGGTCACCCCATGCAGCCTATTCTTCAGTGATTTGGTCATTCGTCACTAACCCCCCCTGACGGCCTGGTCATAGGCAGCCATCTTTGTGAGGGTATGATGGTCAATTTGCATATTACCTCTTTATTATATAGGACATTTGATCAAATATAAAACTATTTACATTGTGTCAAAAATTTATTTCTTCCATACCCTCCCCTTTACAACTTTTAAAATACCATTCCATCAGCAAAGTTCGTGTCACAACTAGAATTAAATGTTTCCTCAACACATCTATGAATAACATGTTAGGCAAAGGTATCATATACTTACAACTTCAATGAAAACAAAGCTCTAATTTCTGTCTGTCTTTGTCTAACAGCTATAAAGAGAATGCTATGAGGTTATCAAGAATTCACCATGATCAACCTGTAAAGCCCTTGGATCGAGCGGTCTTTTGGATTGAGTTTGTCATGCGCCACAAAGGAGCCAAACACCTGCGGCCAGCTGCTCACAACCTCACCTGGGTCCAGTACCACTCTTTAGATGTGATTGGGTTCCTGCTGGCCTGTGTGGCAACTGCTATATTTTTGGTCACAAAATGTTGCTTATTTTCTTGTCAAAAATTTGGTAGAACAGGAAACAAGAAAAAGAGGGAATAGATCATTCTCAGGGTGGTACAGGTCTGCGTGGGCAATCCTGTTTAGTTTAGCCACAATGACCTTCATGAAAACATATCATCTTCATCATGTCTTCAAAATTACCATTTCTCTCCCTTAGCCTACAGATAAAGCCTAAAATTTGACAATACCATTAACTAGTGAGCATGTCCTGTTCTTCCTTTGTCTTTTGCCAGATGACTTTACCCTCTTCCTCTCACTTTCCTGACACAGAGACACTAATAGTTTTATGTAGATTCTATACACAATATTATCATTATTTTTTAACCCTAAGTGGTATGCTGACTAACAATATGCTAAATCCTGAGGAACACACAAAATGAGAGCTAAGTTTGATGGATGTAGGGAACATGGAAGAATAAAATTCACAAATTCACCTAGAACATACAAATCAGAGAAACATCATAGAAGATTAGTATGTTATAAGAATAGTATTGATTTTTTTTCTGCTTTCCCAATGTTACTGGAGTCAGAGCATGAAATGATAATAACTGGGATGGCAAATCACACTAGGATAGGTCTACAAATTTCCACTGAGCACATGCATAATCATGGCTCATATTCCACCTTTAGTCAATAAGTATATTGGGTACCTTCTAGTGCAAGGGCCTGCAAACAAAAGAGATCTATTAGTCATCTTTTCTCAAGGACAGAATGTAGCAATATGTTAAAGGTAAGCAGATCACTTTTAGAGGAAATAACAATACTAAATATAGATGATTTAGTAATTTTATAAAATGTTTAATTAACAGTCCAATTAATAAAGAAGTGAAATGTCAATTTATCATATTTAAAAATCACTAATGCTCATAATCTATAATCACTATAATCAAAGGTTAGTTTTGTCAGCAAAACAAACATTTACTGGGAATGTATGATCATTATATTCTGTTTCAGTCTATCATCTACAAATTTAAATTCTTCAATTAATTGTTATGTCAAGAAGATATTAGTAGATCTCCTTGAACAAAAATGTTATAGTAAATCTTTATCAATGCAAAAAACTAATTAAAGTCAAATGTTCATATTTGAATCAGCTTTGCATTCATTTAACAAATAGATTAAGATTGAACTTTACCCTTTATAAATTCAATGACATGTCTAACTAAAGATTTAACTTCAGTTTTTGATATATAATTAAGGACATAAATGATATCCACTGGCCTACTGACAGTTTTGAAATACTTATTAATTTTAATATGATATATTAAAATTATTTCCAATTTTAAAATAACTGTAGCATGAAAGCATATAAGTATTCTTGAATATGTTCATTATTGAAAATCAAATAAATTCTACAATATTTTGTGAAGGCTAACATTGCATTTATTATAAGTTGACATTTTTAAAGGGTGATTCATATTGATGTATTTTGACTTTTACACTTTTATTATGTTTTGAGAATAACTTTATTTTTGCTCAATGCCCAGTTTATTTTCTGCAATTAGAATGCCGTGAATAGCTAAGAACCAATGAGAAGAGGGCTGGTCATCAATAGTGCTGATCTCTACCCAAGTTCAGGCATCCATTTGGTTTCTCATATAGGCCGCCATTGCATAGGAGACTTGTGCTCAGTATCCACTGCTCACATGATTCCCCCTGCCCTACTATGATTATCTGCAGATTTTTTTCTTTTCCTGAATAGCATTAGAAGCCAGATGCCAAAAATTTCTGGAGGATACCAACTTCACTAGGTAGTATAACTTCAGCATATACTTAAAAAGAAGAAAAGTCTTAGAATGGACTTTTCCTTACCAGTTATTCATAAAACTGTTCAGATGAGGAAACTCTCATCCCTAACGAAGCAGAAACTATGTGCCATAGCCCAGAGTACTCTGCACAATTCTTAGCATTCTCAGGACTCAGAGATGCTCAGGAGCCTGGATTTAATACTTTTACTTATTTTATTCATATACATTCCATGTGCCCCTTATCCTATGGCAGCATCTCCTCTGGTCAAGGTTCCCTATCTGACAAGATGATCTAAATCTTCTTCCATTCCAAATCAATGTGATAATATATAGCGTCTGGATGATTTGTCACAGCTTTCCACTGAACTTTACTATTGGACATCAGAGTGTTAAGTAATAATCTACTGCATAGGGAGACATAATTTTGCCTACATTTTATAATGTGTCAGCGGCCCAGTTTATCCTTGGTATTTTAGATAAAACACCACAGCCAGGAAAGTAACACAGTAGAAGAGCTCAAAATAATCAAGTAGCATTCACAGGTTCTAATCTAAGTAAATCATGTCCATGTCTGTTGGTGGAATCATTCTTCTCTTACAAAAATGCAACTTCCAAACTGCCTGACTCCAAGTTGTAATAATAAAAAACAAAGTTGACTAAGGGGAATGGTAAAGCATACTTGTGCTGGGGGCCATTCTCTTCCAATCCCTTGAACTCTGAACCCATGTATTCAAACTAAAATACCAAAGGCATCATATATCAGGCCATGATTTCAAGCATACACTGCATCCTTTAATATAGCCCTTAAAATACATAGGGGATTATCTTAGCTAAAAACCTGAACAGCTTTCATTAGCTAATGGGGAACTTGGTAAAATCAGCAAATTGTATGGATATTAGATTTTGTTCAAATCATTGGCTAACAATAAGTTTCCTGGTCATGTTGATATCAATACCATGATTTTTACTAAGACTTCATACCCATGGTTTATGAAGCTGGCAAAAGTACTACAAGGCAGTGGGGGCTATTTGTTATTTAAAATGTAACTAAGTCTATGGGGATAATGGATGCATCTCTATGATGGAAGGGGACTGATGCAATCTTCTCCCTTTTGGCTAGCTTAAACCCTAGGGAGTAGTGCCACATTGAGAAGGAGGTGGGGAGATATATTCTATTAACAAATTGAGGATATAACAGGTGAAGTAGCCAGATAAATCCTAGTGAGGTGAATTCAATGTTGTGCATTCATGTATAGTTTCCATCCCACTGTCCATACCTCAATGAGATAAGTTTTATGACCAAATTCTGGAAGGTGGAAAAAACAGTGTCATATATAGGTCTACTCATCCAAAGCACCTTATTATTAAGAAGGTTGTCTGCAGCACTTGGATTCTGAAGGAAATTCCCATTGGATACTAAGATCTTCATTATGCAAATTTCAAAAAAGGTTTATCTATATAATTCTATTCTAGATCTTCTTGCCTTTAATCTTGCCTCTAATTCTTCCCAAGTCTTTGACTAACCAATTAATCCATTAGTCACTGCCCATGAGTCTGTAAATTTGTAAAGCAAGCCATTCTACCTATAATTCTGTCAATATTTATTTTCTACAGTTTAAGGTGGTAATAGCTTCATTTATATAAAATTAGATAACTTCCAAATGAATGAAAAACTTCATTTTTCGTTGACTTTTATTTTTGGTAATGCTTTTTAGTTAAAATCAATTATTTTCTAATAGCAATATAACAACATCTGCATCCTTTGTTAAGTACATACATAATGTATGGTGTCAGATGGGCACTAGAATTATAGGGTGATCACATCATAAATTCTATAAATATTTAATCACTATTTTGTAAATCTTTGATATACTGTATGTTAAAATCTCCTCTTCAGATAGTCTTCAGTTAGTAATTCAGGGTGATTGTTTTCTCAATTTAGTGTTATTATCCAATTTGGTTCTGAGCGGAAGTGTGAGAAAGATTCACCTACTCCACCACCATCTTGAAAAACCCATATTTACTATTTTTAATCCATGTTTCAGGCTATAATAGTCTCATGTTTAAGTTATCAATATACATTTTTAATCAGTTTCCCTTCTTTTAAACTCTTGCTTTTGTATGTATTCTATGTTTAGCTGCCAGAATTATTTGATAAAGGAAAAATTTGATCTTGTGATTTCCCTTCTTTAAAATTTGAGTAAATAACTTTTGCCTATAAATTAAAATTGAAACCATTCTACACTACCTATTGTCTCTTATTTCAATCTAACTTTCTGCTATAACCTACTTCCCACAACTTTCTCTGTGATCCATACACACTGGAATGTTTTCCAAATACACATGAACTTTTCTCATCCTCTCTTCATTGTGAAATCTGTCCTTTTACCACACTGCCTAGATCCTACCAAGGCTTTCATCTCACCTCATATGTTATCTAACTTACTACAGTTGTTTCCAATTATTCCATAAAGGATTATGTTTTTTCTCTGGAATTCTGAAGACCCTGTACTAGTCATAAGACTCTTATCAAAATATTCCCCATAGGTATCCAAGCAAATTATTTGCTATTTCACATAGGGAAAATGATGTGGGATATGTTTTCACCTAAATCACTTGCCACCTTCAAACTCAGAGTGGAATGGGTGTTGGTGTATATGGGTGTGTGTGTGTGTGTGTGTGTGAGAGAGAGAGAGAGAGAGAGAGAGAGAGAGAGAGAGAGAGAGAGATTAACTTTAGGCGGTTCCTATTTGTTATTTTCCTTATTTCCAATCTGGAATTTGAAATTTTTTCCCAGATATCTTTTTTATTTCTGTTTTATCCCCCCAATAAACATTAACCTTGCATATAATGCAAAAACGTTTTCTTTTAAAGTTAATTTTTAACTTATTATGTGTTTACAGTACATTTGGTCTCTGCACTAGGGAGAAACACCCTAAAACCTCTGCAGAGCAGTGTGTGACAGAGCTGCTGTCATGTTATCCAAGAAGTGGGCTTTGGCGGTTCTGCTGCTGCAGCTCTGTAGTGCTGGCTGTGGGTTCTGTGGAAAGGTTCTGGTATGGCCCGTTGACATGAGCCATTGGCTTAATATAAAGACCATTCTAGAGGAACTCACAAAGAAAGGACATGAGGTAACCATGTTGACTTTTCCACATACTAAGCTCATTAACTACAGGAAACCTTCCCCACTGAACTTCGAGGTATTACATCCAGAATATCTGAAATAATTAATGGAGAGAGGACAAGACAAATTTCTGGATGTAATTTTGAATGACTTGCCAAACTTAACACCCAGGCAATCCACAATATGATTGAATGATGTTTTTATTGAAATAACTGAAACTGTAAAAAGCCTGTGAGAGTGCAGTCTACAATCAGACACTCATGAAGAAGCTCCAGGAAACCAACTACGATGTAATGCTCATAGACCCTGTGTTGCCCTTTGGAGAGCTGGTGGCTGAATTGCTTGCAGTCCCTTTTGTGCTCACATTAAGGGTGTCTATGGGAGGCATGAAGGAGAAACACTGTGGGAAACTTCCTGCTCCACCTTCCTATGTTCCTGTTCAGATGGTGGGACTTACCGACCGAATGACCTTTCTGGAAAGAGTAAAAAATTCAATGCTCTACGTTTTCTTTGACTATGGGTCCAGGATTATAACATTCATTTTTGGGACCAGTTTCACAGTGAGGCATTAGGTAAGACATTTTGATTTTGATTTTAAACTTGTTATCAAAAGAAATTTAGAAATCTAAGTGTATGAAATCTAAGTAAATGAAAGGAATACATTTTAAAATATCTGTCTTCCATTTAAAACTCTACCAGTAACCGTAATCAACTGGTTATCAAAACTAAGTAGAAATGGGAAGAAAAAATCTCTTGCCATGGCTACTCTGTCTTTATAGTCACCAAACCATTTCTCATAAGACAATTTGGAACTTGTTAGGAATGTTTGTCATATTTGGATAATACATAAATACAGTACATTGAGTACATTTGCCCCTACTGCTCTCCTCTGCTAGCCTGATTGCCTCTAATTGCTTCTGCCTTGGCCCCCGCCACCATGACTTTGTCTGGAAAGACTTCCAGTCTATCTGGTCTAATCAGCATATTACCCTTTTATTAGTATAGATTTAATTCACCTGTATCCAATTCAAATGTTTTTTATAATTAATGATGATTACACTCAATTTTGTACAAGTTTTACTAGAACAGAATGTCAACCATTCTTTTTTTTCTTAATGTTGAGAGTATTACAAATGTTGCCTCCTTTATTCCCTCCTTGCTCCCAACTGCACAGTTCCCAACACGCCTAGGCCTTCACCATCCTACTTTCTGTGTTCATGGACAATGTATATCCTATATAATAAAAGGCCAATATGCAAATTGTCCCCTCGGGAGTTTGACCAACCCGGAGTTTGACCACTCGCTATGACATGCGTTGACCACCAGGGTGCAGCATGGAACGAAGAAAGGCCCTTGATGGTAGCTGGCAGCTGGAGGAAGGAAGTCCTGGCCAGCAGCCTGAAGACCCCGATAGGCCCTGATAGCCAGCCACGGCTAGGGACCCTACCCATGCATCAATATACATAAGTTATTTGGTTAAATTCTTCCCACTGTCCCACTCCCCCCTTCCCTGTAATATTCATCAGTCTGTTCCATGTTTCCATAAATCTTATTGTATTTTATTCATCAGTGTATTGTGTCCATTAGTTTCCACATAGAAGTGACACCATGTGATATTTGTCTTTCTCTGACCCGCTTATTTTGCTTAGCATCATCATCTCCAGGTCCCTCCATGCTGTCTCAAATGGCAATAGATCCTCCTTTTCTACAGCTGCGTGATATTCCACTGTGTAAATGTACCACAGCATTTTTATCCATTAATGTACTGATGGGCACTTGGACTGTTTCCATATCTTACCTATTGTAAATAATGCTATGAACATAGGGGTGCATATATTCTTTCTGATTGGTGTTTTGGTATTCTTAGGATATATTCCTAGAAGTGGAATTACTGAATCAAATAGCAGTTCTACTTTTAATTTTTTAAGAAAATTCTACAATTGTTTGTTGATTTATTGATGGTAGGCATTGTGGCAGGTATGAGGTGATAGCTCATTGTCATTTTTATTTGTATCTCTCTGATGATTAATGATATTGAGCATTTTTTCATGTATCTAGGCCATTTATGTGTCCTCTTTAGAAAAGTATCTATTCACATCCTCTGCCCAATTTTTCAATTGTTTTTTGTCTTTGTTTTATTGAGTTGTATGAGTACTTTATACATTTTGAAAATCAACCCCTTATCTTATATATCACTGGCAAATATGTGCTCCCATACAATGGGCTCCCTTTTCATTTTGATATTGGTTCCCTTTGCTGTGCAAATGCTTTTAAGTTTGATGTAGTCCCATTTGTTCATTTTTTTCTGTTTCCCTTGCCCTAGGAGATGTATCCATAAACGTATGGTTATGTGAGATGTCTGATATTTTGCTGCCTACATTTTCTTCTAGAATTTTTATGGTTTCATAATTACATTAAGTTTTGTATCCATTTTGAGTTTACTCTTCCTTATGATATAATTTGGTGATCTAATTTTCACTGTTCTGTATGTACTTGCATAATTTTCCCATCACCATTTATTGAACAGACTGTCTTAACTCCACTATATGCTCTTGCCTCCTTTGTCAAATATTAATTGAGCATAATGGCTTGGGTCGATTTCTGTGTTCTCTTTCTGTTCCATTGATCTATATGTCTGTTCTTGTGCCAGTAACATGCTATTTTTATTTGCTTTGTAGTATAACTTGATATCTGGTATTGTGATCCCTTCAACTTTGTTTTCTTTCTCAATTTTGCTGCAGCTATTTGGCATCATTTTTTATTTCATATAAATTTTTGGAGTATTTATTCTAGATCTGTGAAATATGTCATTGGTATTTTAATAGGGATTGCATTGAATCTATAGATTGCTTTAGATAGTATGGACATTTTAATTATGTTAATTGTACCAATCCATGAACATGGTATATTCTTCCACTTGTTTATATCTTTTTCTATCTCTTTTATCAATGTCCTATAGTTTTCTGAGTACAAGTGTTTTACCTTCTTTGATAAGTTTATTCCTAAGTACCTGAAATTTTTTGTTGCAATGGTAAATGAAAATTTTTTTAGTTTCTCTGTCTGATAGATCATTATTGGTGTATAAAAATCCCATTGAGCCTGGCTGGTGTGGCTCACTGGTTGAGCATTGACCTATAAAACAGGAGCTCACAGTTCGATACCCAGACAGAGCACAGGTCCAGGTTGCAGGCTCCATCCTCAGTAGGGGGCATGCAGGAAGCAGTCGATCAATGATTCTCACCATTGATGTTTCTCTCTCTCTCTCAATCCCTCTTCCTTGTTCTCTGAAATCAATATAGTGGCTAGAACTTCTAGTACTATATTGAAGAGTAGTAAAAGCAGATATCCCTGTCTTATACTTGTCCTTAAGGGAAATGGTTTTAGTTTTTGCCAACTGAGGAGTGTCAGGAATGTTAAAAGAAAAAAGTATTAAAAAACAAATGAGTAATAGATAAGCATTACATAGGTACTCTGTTAAACTATCAATAGTGACTGAAGAGGAAACCCTCATTTACTTGTATTGTAAGAATATTTTAAAAATCCCTTTAGGAAGTTTTCAGGGTACATGATGTTCCTAGGAGATTCTTGATTTATTTTACAGAAGGCTCTAAGAAATGGAAGGCTCCAGCATGAATTGGTATCCAGAAACTGTGACTTGCAGTGTCTGACATGGAGCCAGAGCAGATGCTAGAACACAGGCACCGGTTTCAAAAAAATCCTCATTCTGAGTGTAGTCCCACATATAACGTTGAGAGGATAGTAAAAACTGAGAATATTAATGCAGAAAAATCATCAAAACAGAAAGTGGATCTGCAGTCTTTGTCAAATGTACTTACCTAGATCAGATTGTTGTGCCCCTTATTACAGAAAATTGCTGTACTTGCAAAGGAGAGACTACCAAATCATTCTGAATTTCTAGCATCAAATCTTTTTAAAAAACAAGTCAGAGTTGGAAGATGGAAACTGACTTATTGGGAAGAACAGAAAAATTTGGTTTCCTTGTATAAGAGGTAGTTTAGTGGTCATAATCCGCCCCCCCCCCCATTTTTGGAAGTAAAAGAAACTTCAGAATAACAACTTATTACTGGAGTTGCAGAAGAAAAGGTATTGCACTTATTTTTATTTAATCACAATACTTATTTAATGTGTGTATTCTGTGCAATTTTTTCTCAGATTGTCCTTAAATATTTTTTTAAATCACCTTCAAAATAAACTGTCAAAACATCAAAAAAAGGAAAAATGATGATGACAGGTCCTCCAATCAAGAACACACACACACACACACACACACACACACACACTCACACACATACATCTTTTTTTAAAAAATATATTT
>NW_005371110.1:130557-144074 GCF_000412655.1 Myotis brandtii | reverse complement strand
AGAAACATCGATGAGAGAGAAACATCGATCAGCTGCCTCCTGCACACTCCCCACGGGGTATGTGCCCGCAACCAAGGTACATACCCTTGACTGGAATCGAACCTGCGATCCTTGAGTCCGCAGGCTGACGCTGTATCCACTGAGCCAAACCGGTCAGGGCAATACATACATCTTATTCAAACTCCATGTGTTTGGGAAGGTGAATCAAAATAATAACAAAATAATTTTTGTGGTGTCAAATATGTCCTCCTAATATTAATGAAGCTGACATAGTAAACTTTGACATCATCTCTTTTCTGGTCATTTAACAGCCTTTAATTGGGGAATATGTGACTCCAGAGTTGCCACAAAAGATTTCACAAGGAATACATGATGCATGTCTAGAGGATATCGTTCTCATAGAATACTAGTGACCCGGTGCACGAATTTCATGCACATTAAAAGGAAATTAATTAGAGGAAATATTTTTTCCTCTTTTTTTCCCCCCCCTGACTCCCCTCCTCCCAGTTCCCGCCCCACCCTCCGCCCTCACTCCCCACCCACTGTCCTCATCCATAGGTGCACGATTTTTGTCCAGTTTCTTCCCGCATCTCCCATTCCCCTTTCCCCCCCAAGAATAGTCAGTCCATTCCCTTTCTATGTCCCTGATTCATTATAATCACCAGTTCATTCTGTACATCAGATTATTTATTCACTTGATTCTTAGATTCACTTGTTGATAGATGCATGTTTGTTGTTCACAATTTGTATCTTTACCTTTTTCTTCTTCCTCCTCTTAAAGGATACCTTTCAGCATTTCGTATAATACTGGTTTAGTGGTGATGAACTCCTTTAGCTTTTCCTTATCTGTGAAGCTCTTTATCTGACCTTCAATTCTGAATGATAGCTTTGCTGGATAAAGTAATCTTGGTTGTAGGTTCTTGGTATTCATCACTTTGAATATTTCTTGCCATTCCCTTCTGGCCTGCAAAGTTTCTGTTGAGAAATCAGCTGACAGTCGTATGGGTATTCCCTTGTAGGTAATTGAGTCTCTTTCTCTTGCTGCTTTTAAGATTCTCTCTTTGTCTTTTGCTCTTGGCATTTTAATTATGATGTGTCTTGGTGTGGTCCTCTTTGGATTCCTTTTGTTTGGGGTTCTCTGCGCTTCTTGGACCTGTAAGTCCATTTCTTTCACCAGGTGGGGGAAGTTTTCTGCCATTATTTCTTCAAATAGGTTTTCAATATCTTGCTGTCTCTCATCTTCTGGCACCCCTATTATTCTGATGTTGGTACGCTTGAAGCTGTCCCAGAGGCTCCTTACACTATCTTCGTATTTTCGGATTCTTTTTTCATTTTGCTTTTCCGGTTGGGTGTTTTTTGCTTCTTCGCATTTCAAATCTTTGACTTGATTCTTGCGCTCCTCTGGTCTGCTATTGGGTGTCTGTATAATATTCTTTATTTCAGTCCGTGTATGCTTAATTTCTAGTTGGTTCTTTATCATAGCATCGAGGGTCTCATTAGTTTTCGTGACTCTCTCCTCAAGTTTATTGACAGCTTCTAGCACATTTTTGCAAGCCCTCAAAATTGCGATTTTTAGCTCTATATCCTCCATTTCTGTCATGTTTTTTTGTCTCCGCATTTTTTATGCTTTCTTGGTGCACCCCCTAGTGGTCTTTGTGCGCAGTCTTGTTCTAGTTGAGCCTTGATTGTTGTAGTTAATACTAGAGGGATTTGACCACCAGGCCGACTGGCTGTGTGAATCAGCTGTGTCTGCCGCGGAAAACTTCTGTCCTCTGGGGAGGTGCTAATCTAGCCTTTGCCTGAGGCTATCCGGCAAATGGCTCTGCGCAGGGCTTGGGCGGGGCGGGCTCAACAGGGCGGGCGGAGGGAGCCGTTATGGTGCCCTCAGTCCTGTTCCCAGAGGCTCTGCTTCTCAGAACCCCCGGAACCGCTGCAAACCTCGGAGGGAAAGCTGCCTTCCAACTGATGCCAGACACTCCCGCTTCTCCCGTTTGGGTCCGAGTCCCCAGCGATTCGCCCGTATCTGGAGCTCAGAGTCTGAGACTCCCCCCTGACCGAAAACGACAACCGCGCTCTCAGCCACCAGCCCGCTTTGCGCGCGCACCTCCGCACCTGAGTATTTTCCACACTGCGCCTCCTCTGAGCCTCGGTGTGCTGTTATTTTTCCTTCTAGTTGAAGAGTCTCTCCTCAGCCAGCCTTCCTGTGGTTCTGGGTGATGTCCGTTCCGTCTTTTAGTTGTATTTTTGAAGTGGTTGTTTGCGGCAGCAGTCTGCGGTGTTTACCTATGCCGCCATCTTGGTCTCTCTCTAGAGGAAATATTTTAATATTGCTATGTGCCCTTTCTCTATAATGGAAGTGTCAGAGATGAAATAAAATTAGTAAAATGTATGTGAAAATCTTCCTCCTGTCAGAGTCTGGGGCGCACCACAGGAACCAGAAGAAAGTCCCTGCCCACTCACGTATGCCTCAAAATTGGGCGAGACCCAGACCCGGCCTGCCCCAACCCTGTCAAATCCTGCTGGGTGAGGGGCATGGCCTTAGGTTGCCTTGCCTGGTGCCAGGGCAGGGGGCATGGCCTGAGGTCCCCGTCAAGTCCTGCCAGGAAGGGGGTGCTGCCTCAGGTCCCCAGGCCTGGCACTGGGGTGGGGGCGTGGCCTGAGGTCCCCTGGTCCAGGGCAGGGGGCGCAGCCTGAGGTCTCCAGTCAAGCCCCACAGGCGGGGGACATGGCCTGAGGTCCCTCGTCAAGCCCTGCCATGTGGGGAGCCCAGCCTAAGATCCCCTGTCAAGCTCCACTGGGCCAAGGGGTGCGTCTTGAGGTCCCTGGCCCAGGTGTGGCCTGAGGTCTCCGTGAAGCCCCACCAGGTAGGGGACGCTGCCTCAGGTCCTCTGGCCCAGAGTTGGGTGGGGAGTGCAGCCTGAGTTCCCCCATCAAGCCCTGCCAGGTGGGGGTTCAGCCTGAGGTCCCCTGTCAAGCTCCACCAGGTGGGGGACGTGGCCTGATGTCCCACAGCCTGGTGCCAGGGCGGGGGGTGTGGCCTGAGGTCCCCTGTCAAGTCCCACCAGGTAAGAGGGGGGGCGCAGCCTCAGGTCCCCTGCCTCAGCCCAGCACCACGCAACCTCAGATCCCTGCTGATTGCTCATTAGGGCTTGTTATGGGAATTCAACCTCCACTGTGGGCGCAGCCATCTTGTGTTACGGAATACCTGCCTCTGCTGTGGGCGCAGCCATCTTGACTGTTACGGTATGATGGTCAATTTGTATATTCCCTCTTTATTAGATAGGATGATCTGACTGGGTCCAAACCCAGAGTTTCCCATGGCCAACTTGCACAACTCTAAATGGTGAGGCAGTTTAATTTGCAGAAGTAGCTAGGTATCAACTCTGTGCTAAGGCTGAAATTAAGAACATGTGGCTAATGTCCACTGAGTTGGGAGTTTTATACATCAGAAAGACAGGCAATCACTATCTCCTAAAAGGAATTTATGATTATAGAGCTGTTTAAATATATTATATCTCTTTTTCCAATACATTACTATTACTAAACTGGAGGCCCAATGCACGAAACCCATGAAAGAGTAGGCCTTCCTTCCCCTGGCTGTTGGCACCAGCTTCCTCTGGCAACTGGAATCTGGGCTGGCTTTGCTGCAGCCGCTGGCAGTCACTGGGGACCCAGGATTCGCTCCGGCCCCGGCTTCGTCTGGAAGGAAGTCAAGAATGACATCCAGAAGGAAGTCTGGTCTAATTAGCATATTACCCTTTTATTATTATAGATTACTAGAGGCCCATTGCAGGAAGATTCCTGCAAGAATAGGGTTTACTCAGGCCAATCGCGCCGCCAAGCCCTGCAGCCCAGGGCCACACACAGGGGTCCCGGCTGATGGCGGGGCTTAGGTGGCACACGGGGGTCCCAGCTGGCAGCTCACACTGGCTCACCCTGCCTGCAGTATGCAAATTAGCTGCCATCTTTGTTGGCGGTTAAGTTGCATATCGCACTGATTAGCTGATGGGAGTAGCGAAGGTACAGTCAATTAGCATCTTTGTCTTTTATTAGATGGAATTATAGATACCACAATTCTAACAAATATCTGCTTAGGTATATTAATAAAGGAAGACTTGAACATGAGAAAATTATCAATGAAGCCGTAAGCAGATCAACACAGTAATGATATATTAGATGTAAACTGTAACTTTATTGGGGTGACATTGGTAAATAAATTTATATAAGTTTCAAGTGTACAAATCTATAATACATTATCTGTATATTGCATTATATATTTCCTCCTAAAGAAAGTAGGTGGTTCTAAGTGTCAATGATTTTTAAAAAATCTAGCCAGGCCTCTGACAATTCCCTTGAATCTTTATTTTAGAAGTATAAGAGAACTTTATTTTATTCCTTAACATACTGTATATCTGTAATACAAAGTTTTTTTTCTCTACAGGAAATAGAAGAATTTGTCCAGAGCTCAGGAAAGATGGTATTGTGGTGTTTTCTCTGGGTTCAGTCATCCAACATCTCACAGAAGAAAAGGGCAATCTTATTGCCTCAGCCCTTGCCCAGATTCCACAGAAGGTTAGTACAACCTAATCCTGCTGGGCTGGTGTCTTTCTCACTGAAAGTTGAATCTCATTTTACACTTAACATATCAGATACCAATATTAAGTAAAAATTTGTAAAACATCACAATAGTGAGTGTAGGCATATTTGCACCTTGCTTGCTGAGCTTTGTTGTTACAATCATTGGTTTTCAATGAAATAGAGATGAAAACATTAAGCTCCATTTTTCATGAAATCTTAAGGCCTGCTCTAACGACTCCCAAAATAGTTCTGAAGTGCATTTACTCCAAGACCAGGAAAAAGGAGAAATGAAATGGCAAACATAGATATGAAAGCTGCATAAGAATATCCTCCATGTCTTTGTTTGTATTAGGACTTGATTCATCATAGTTAAGCACAGAAGTAGAAGCCTAGATTCATTTAGCATTTTAATTAACATTTTCTAGAATTAAAAGGCCATAGAAATGTTAATATAGTCTAGCCCTTTGCATGTCCTAATTTATGATATTCAATTCATTTTAATGTTATCACCACCATCCTAGATTACAGCTCTTTATATATTGCTATTTATAAAACATCCAACAGCTGTTTTTATTTGTATATTTGGTTAAATTCCATAAAATTTTATAAAATTATATATAAATGCAAATATGATAATTGCAGAAATGAAACCAAACAATATATTTCACCGAACTTTGGAATATAAGCAAAAGCACTACCTTATTTTTACTTAAAAAAAAAAAAGTTGTGGGAGAAAAAAATACGTTAGAAATAAATGGAGGATGAGATGATAACCAGTCATCCAAAAATAAGCAGGCAAAATATAAAGCAATAAAATTCATAAGAAACACTAATATGAAGATAAAGCTAGGATTGCCAGTGACAAAAATTTATATTGAGGACCTGGGCCATAAAAATTTTAACTGCCAAACTCTGATTCATTAGGCTATCATGGCATTATTTTCTAACTCTTCACTTACAATGTCACTCCTGGAAGTTCTTAGTGATAATAGACAAAATGATAACAGGCAATTACCACAAACTCTTTTAAAAGGTTGTTATAAACAACCCTACTATTTCTTTGTGTTTATAAAGTACACCTCTATACTCCCTTCTCAACTATCACCTAAAGTAGATTAGATGCATGATGTATACAAACTCTACAACCTTAAAACATCATTATCCTGTGGTATTACTTGTGAAATACGTTCACTGTCTTCCACAGGTTTTATGGAGATACACAGGAAAGAAACCAGCCACATTAGGAGCCAATACTCAGCTCTATGACTGGCTACCCCAGAATGATCTTCTTGGTAAGACTAAGAAGAAAGGCTATATAGTAGTTGATGGACAAGTTGATTAATTGTTTAACAGCTAATCCTATATAATAAAAGGGTAATATGCAAATTAACCCTAACAGCAGAATGACTGGGAATGACTGGTCACTATGACACAGACTGACCACCAGGGGGCAGTTGCTCAATGCAGGAGCTGCCCTCTGGTGGTCAGTGCACTCCCACTGGATTTTGTAACTTAAAAATCCATACATGAAACTTATATGTTCATGTTGACCAATGTCACCCCTATAAAATTTAATTTAAAAATAATACCACTAGGGACTTCTGTTTTGTAAAAAGGAAAGCATATATATTCCTGGTTACATAGTCAAGTTAGAAAGTCTGAGTGACAATAATAAGCAGCGTGAATTTAGTAAAGGCATTCAGACAGGAACCTGATTTCTAATTCTGCCAAAATAGCTATGTGGCTTAGTTTGTCCAAATATATTTATATAAGACCCCTTTGGGTGGTAAATGGAGCTGAGAGGGGCTGTGGGCTTTTATTTGGACTCTTTTTAAAAAATATATACTTTTATTGATTTCAGAGAGGAAGGAAGAGGGACAGAGAAAGATAGAACATCAAATGATGAGAGACAATCATTGAGCGGCTGCCTCCTACACACCTCCCACTGGGGATGGAGCCTGCAACCTAGGCATGTGCCCTTGACCAGAATCAAACCTAGGACCCTTCAGTCCTCAGGCCGACGCTCTATCCACTGAGCCAAACCAGCTAGGGCTTATTTGTACTCTTGATCTCACAAATGCCAGGAGTGGGTAAGTTCCAGGAAGTTTTTTATTTGGTAAAAATAAAAAATATATATTAACCTATAAAATAGTTCTTTCTCCCCAGTCTCTTTTCACACTGACATATTATTTTCCTGGCATGTGAGTCAGTAGAAATGAAAATGTTAAGATATTTTGACCTCTATGTATTATCATTTGTTTGAATGAAAGGTACAGGGTGTACAGTCCCCAGCAGGGGCACCTCTTTCGACATTCCAAGTTAGCCCTCTGAGCACACATTCCACAAGGTTATTGTAGGAACGTGATTAAGGCATATAGAACAGTTTATTGTGTACAATATTTCAAATTAATTATTTCTAAGGGAAGTGTTTGGCTTAGGCTGGTTTTGAACTATAGAACAAGTAAAACCAGAAAAATGTGTTCCAAAATATGTGATTTATAAATGAATTTCTTGACTACAATTGACTTATAAGTGGTCAGTAACACTGTAATAGAGAGGAAAAGAAGTTTACCACTTAAAAATTTTCTCATTAAAATAGTACTTACACATGGGATGAACCTACACATAGAAACTTTTCATAAGACTAGAGTACAAAAATGAAGAAACCGTGATGTTCAGAGTAAGCCAGCTGGTTTAGGTCTGGTTCTGGATGCCTCTGAGCTCTTTGGGGGTCCTCTATGGGAGACAAAATTCTAAGGGCTGAACACCTGAGGCTTTCAAAACATTTATTGTCACTGCTTACTTCTTGTTTTTATGAAATTGTTGAAACTCTTTCCTTTGTGTCACCTAAATCATATAGTTCGTGCAAAATGCTAGAGCTGTTTGAGAAAGAAATGTTTATTCATAAAATACAGTGCCCCTGGATAAAATAATTTTCACTTTTGTTATAGGGCATATGATGTAACGTTTTACTTTTATAATGATTTTATTTTAACTATCTTTCTTTAGTACTCCAGAGCTTAGTCAAGGAATGGGTCTTAATATCTGCCACAAGTTACCCTCAACAGTCCCCTGAGAATGCTGAGTAAACTTGGACATTTTTATTTGCTACCATAATAGGTGAGTACCGTAGCCATAATGTAGATATCTAGTATTAAAAGGTATTTTTTGTCTCTGATGGAGAAGTCTTACTTAAAGTGCTGACACACAGCTTCAGTGTATACAGTCATTTTATGTTATCATGAAGCCCTCACAAATGGAACCTGGGCAGGCTGGCCATCTATATATATAAAACCCTAATATGCAAATAGATCAAAAAGCGGAACAACCCAACAACTGGTCACTATGACATGCGCTGACCACCAGGGTGCACACATAGAACACGGCTGGTGGTAGGATGGTGGAGCAGGTGAGCAGGGGAGCCAGACCAAGGCGGGTGGTCAGACACTGTCATCGAGACAAGCCTCTGGTGGTTACTGAAAATTCTTTGCTTCTGTGCACCGCTGTCCCACCGGGCACTCACACCTGCTGCCAGAGCTAGGAAGCAGCCACTGCTCACACCTACTGCCGGCACCAGCCCCCATCACTCTGCTCTGTCAGCTCATGGGAGTGGTGGCAGGAGCAAGGCTACTGGCAGACAGGGGACCCGGGGGGTCCGTGGAGGGAGGAGCCAGGCAGGAGTGCAGAGGATGGGCCAAGACCCGCCCCTGTGCCCACCACAGCCTCACAACCCACAGTTCCTTTCAAGGTGCACGAATTCGTGCACTGGGCCCCTAGTGTAAATATATTTGCCATTTGTCTAAGTTGATTAAGCACATTGTTTAGGACACTTCTCCCACCATATTCTGAATAGCATGTGTTAAAACATTTCAACAAAAAGGAAGATCAGGAGTGGTGGCCTAAAAAATAAAACAGAAAATAGAGCAAAGAAAAACAGAAAAGGAGATGTCAGAGGGTTTTCTAGGAGCGTAGAAGAGTGAGAAAGAAATAGAGAAAGAAGCCTGAGGGCATGGTCATGAACTTGAATTTAAAGTGAGACCAGTTACCACAGTAGTGTTTTTTCTCTAGCTTTGTTTGGGCACAAAGTAGGTGGAATGTTTAACTTCATCAGGGTTGGGAATTTGCAAAGCCAGTAAGATGAGGAGTGAATAACAGGGGGTGACTAGAATGAGTTATCATCAAGTATTAATTGAGTAAATTCTCTAGGACACATTTATTAAAAATCACAAGTGAAACCATAAAAACTAGCATGGATTACTTTCAATGTGTCAAGCGTGGGGCTGACCTTGTAACATTTCATTTAATCTGAAAAACTCCCTTTTAAATAGGCACTATTATTAGCTTCATTTTATAAATGGAGGGACTGAGTGATTAAATAGTTTGAGTCAGATAGTTCATTTACTTAGATATTAAGTATGACACAGTCATAAAAACCTATAGGAATATAACTAGGATGAATTCAAGACTGTAAAATCTATCTATATAAACAGGGAATATGCTAATTAGCCGAGTTTCACGACCACTCGGGAGGAGGCTGCATCAGGACAGCTCAGGAGGAGCTGCACACACAGATGGGCCAGAGGGGACTGCATGCAGCCCACACCCCAGTGGCCACGGGGAGGCTGGGGCTGGTGGCGGGCCAGAGTAGAGACACAACACACAGGAGCGCCTGCCCCCACCCCAGCGGACACAAGCTGCAGCCAGCTGGAGCTATGCAGGTCAGGCGCCAGTCCCCCAGGGAGTGGGCCTAAGCCAGCAGGTGGACATCCCCCGAGGGGTCCCAGACTGGGAGAGGGCACAGGCATGGCTGAGGGACCCACCCGAGTGCACAAACTTTTGTGCACTGGGCCTCTAGTTTAATTATAACCTAGGACGAGGAATCCCCAAGCTTTCCACTAAAACTCAGGAATTGAAAGAGGGGGAGAGTGGGAAAGAAAAATCTTATTAAAGTTTTCATTGTAAATACTGTGTGAAAGAGAAGACTATGAACGAGAAAATAAAGTTCTACTAAAGAATTCCTTTTGTGGAGGATAATATTTTATTTGATGTGTGGAATTATATATCTCTGAATAGTTTAAAAATGTTTACTTTATAGAAATATATAAGCAAAAATAAAAATTATATTGGAATTTAAAAATGACATGGCAGAACAAAATAAATTAAAATAATGATAGTATTTTTTAAAATGCAGTAAAATGTTAAAAGGCATAAGCAATCTAAAATAATAAGAAAAGTGGACCAGGCAGAAGAGGAAGGAAGGAAGGAAGGAAGGAAGGAAGGAAGGAAGGAAGGAAGGAAGGAAGGAAGGAAGGAAGGAAGAGAAAGAAAAGGGGAAAAGGGAAGAAGGATGAAAGGAAGGAAAAGACTAGCAAAAATACATAAAATGAGCATTTTTAATGACAGAAGACAGAATGGCATGTCTAAATGACATGTCATATAGAAGAAATAATGAACAAAATTTTGAGTCTAAAATTACAGTGCAAAATAGACAGATAGATAAAAATAAAGAGATTAGGGATCTTATTATTATTATTATGCATGACACAATTGAGTGATATAAAACTTTCTTACTAAGAATGCATAGTCCTTTCATTTATTCATAAAGCATTTACAAGTTGATCACACTATAACCCCAAAATACAATAAAATGTAAGTACATTCTGTGTTAAGAAATGGTACAAATTAATGTTTTTCTGATCAAGTACAACACCTGAAATGCATTATTAAAAGTGAAACAGCATCACTGTCACCTTGGAAATAAGCAATTACTCTCCCCAAATGTATTTTTCAGATATGCAAATCTCAGAGTACTAACTTTAAAATGTCATTCTTTTTCACCAATATTCTCCCAGATGAATTTTTTTTCTGGATCATATAAGAAAATAGGTTCAAGAGTTAGTAAGTATGATAGCTATAATTATATGCATAGGAAAAGTGAAATAAGATTTATTTCATTATTACATAGGAAATAAGATATTAGTAATAGAAGTTTCTTATTTTCTCTTAAATGACCTGCAGGTTGTCTTCCAAACTTCGCGTTTCATAAGAAAACTACTCCTATACACATTATTCCTACATAGAAAAAAATTGAATATTTTAAGGCTCTTTTAATTAGAATTAATGGCAGTAATCATTATATCTTGATTTTTTACCTCAACATCTATAATGCCTCTACAATTGAGGGCCTGAATAGAAGGACTGTTAACTTGTGATATTTTTAACCAAAAGATGGCAAAAATGCTCAGGAGCATTTTTGAGATTCAAGAGTTTGGCACTTCCAGCTTAAATGTCTTAAAAAGCACTGTGTCCATGCAAGTGAATTTAGGAGAGACATAAAGCCAGAAAACTTATCCTTTTATCTCCTAAGTGAGACAAGAAACAGTTTATTATGCCGGGTAAGGAATAGAAGAGTGCAAGACACAATTCCTCCATTTAGCTGACGTGGTAGATACCAGCTGAAGCAGAAGTCAAAAGCTAATGATAGTTGGGATTTCTCTGCCAGGGTTTTTTAAAAAATAATTTTTAATAGTGCTTTCTAAATTTCACCTGGAAACTGCTTTCTGTATAGATGGCATCTCTGTAAATGATTTTATTACCATAATTTTGTAGCCAAAATGTAGTGGAATGAGAAATATATAATTCATGGAAATGAGATATAATTACAAAACTTTCAATTGTCAGAAAATTTTCAACTTTTCTGACCTTGATTTCTTCATCTACATCATAAAGTTAAGAAATAATAAATTTATGAGGATTCAACAAGAAATTATTTGTAAAAGCACTTTCAAAACTATGATATACAAATATCTGTGTATCCTGTCACAGCTATAAATGTGAAACCCAGATCTCACTCAGGACTTCCTTTCCTTCAAGTAGTTTATCTGGCTTTAGAATATGCTGCCCCCACGTGGATGGTAGCAGATAATGCTGATGAGGTATGATGGTTTAACATAAATGTATGGGCATAGCTAATATAAAACAGTTATATGATATAAAGCATGTTATGTGCACATATGAATACACAGATATATAAAACCAATATGAACACACACAGCACATATTAGGAAATTTCATGTCTATGCTCCAATCACTAGTTTCCTTCATATCTAACAAAAACTACAGATTATATTAGTAGTCTGTAGACGCCATTGACATGCTGTTTAAATAATTTAAAACAGTAAGAACCTACAACTTATTATTTATTACTAGAGGCCCGGTGCACAAAAATTTGTGCACTTGGGGGGAGAGGGGGTCCCTCAGCCCAGCCTGTGCCCTCTCGCAGTCTGGGACCCCTCGGGAGATAATGACCTGCTGGCTTAGGTCCGCTCCCGGGTGGCAGAGGGCAGGCCCAATCCCTAGCTGCAGCCCCTGGTCGGGCTCAGAGAAGGGCCGATTGGGGAGTTGGGGTTCCGCCTCCTGTCACACTCAAGGCAGGATCGATAGGGAGGTTGCGGCGCCACCCCCTGTCACGCACAGAGCAGGGCCGATCAGTGGGTTGGGGCGCTGCCCCTGTCACGCACAGAGCAGGGCCCATCAGGGGGATTGGGGCTCCATACCCTGTCATACACAGAGCCACAGGGTGATCAGCGGGTTTGGGCGCTGCCCCCTGTCATGCTGATCCCGGTGCCGGGAGGCCTCTCTGCTCCGCTGATCCCGGTGCTGGGAGGCATATTACCCTTTTACTATATAGGATAGAGGCCTGGTGCACGGGTAGGGGCTGGCTGGTTTGCCCTGAAGGGTGTCCTGGATCAGGGTGGGGGTCCCCACTGGGGTGCCTGGCCAGTCTGGGTGAGGGGCTGAGGGCCGTTTTCAGGCTGGCGGGTGACTGAAGCTCCCAACCTGTCCTTTTTTTCTTTTTTTTTTATTCTGGACCAGCTTTAGCTCTGAGGCTCGGCTCCAGCTATGAGGCCTCCACTGCTGAAAGCAGGTTTCTGGCCTTTGTTTACCTTCTGTATTTGAAACAATGTTGCGGTCCGGCTGGCTGAAGCCTGGCTGACTGAAAGGAGGTTTCTGGGGTTTTGTTTAGCTTCTATATTTGTTACCATGTTTCTTAGAGAGCAGCTGAGAGGCCGGCAAGGCAGGCGGGGGACCTGGCTTCCTCCGTCACTGGAGCAAGCAAGCCTCCCTGTTCGAGTCAGCTGCCTGGCTGCCAGCCGCCATCTTGGTTGGCAGTTAATTTGCATATCTCAGTGATTAGCCAATGGGAAGGGTAGCAGCCGTACTGCTAATTACCATGTTTCTCTTTTATTAGATAGGATTAGCTATTAACATTTCTAAAAATACAGTCATTTTATTTTATTTTTACATATATTTTATTGATTTTTTTACAGAGTGGAAAGGAGAGGGATAGAGAGATAGAAACATTGATGAGAGAGAAACATTGATCAGCTGCCTCCTGCACACCCTACTGGGGATGTGCCCGCAACCAAGGTACATGCCCTTGACCAGAGTCAAACCTGGGACCCATCAGTCCGCAGGCTGAAGCTCTATCCACTGAGCCAAACCAGTTAGGCAAAAAATACTATAATTTTAATAGCTAATTTTATCTGATATAGTTTTCAAGACTATTGAAATAAAATATAGCTGGGTTTTATAACAGAGTTGGAAAATAGTTTTTTACCTCACCAACAAAATTTCATCCCCTGTTTCCATAAGAAATTAACAAAACCAACAACAATAATAATAACAAAACAACCTGATAAGCAATGTGTCATTATTGTAACATTATTGTGTTTTAATGTGTTTTTTTTGGAAATGGTTCACAATTGCAGTTTAAGAAGAGAGAAATTTTCCAGGCCTTCCTTAGAAATTTATTATTTCAAAACTTTTCAATTACAAGTCCAAATAGATTCAAATTGCAGAAAAACTGGATTGGATGTTTTTGTATCTTACTTTAATATACATCTTACATAAGCTTTATAATTCTATGAAAAAAAAAA
>NW_005371110.1:115868-130492 GCF_000412655.1 Myotis brandtii | reverse complement strand
GTGTGTGTGTGTGTGTGTGTGTGTGTGTGTGTGTGTAGTAAAGCTAAAACTTGAAATTTGAAATTTATCAACTGACTACAACATATTATTCTTTCCATTACACTGTGGTACAGTCAAATTAAAGGCAAGATTCTCTTTTACTACTAAACAGCTACATAAATATAGAAATGGGCCTGCAAGGAATTCTGTATGTGTGTGGAGGTGGGAGGGGGCGTGAATTTGATGGGAGTAGTTGCAGTTCTCTTGAAAATATATTGGGGCCATGAAAGTAAATAGAGCCAGAGACTCTACAAAATCAAATTAATTGATCTAATGGAAGGTTCCACTGTAAAGGGAAGCAAAGGGCATTGGTACATGAGAACAGGGTAAAAACTTATCTAATACTTTAAATAATAATTTTTTGAAGTGTATATCCTGCAACCATCCTTCATTTTAGAACTAGAACACTTCTGATAACTTAGATCACATCATCACCAATCACTTTCTCCTCATTTTATTTCAGATTTAACACTATCCTCACTTTTTTTAAAATATATTTTATTGATTTTTTACAGAGAGGAAGGGAGAGAGATAGAGAGTCAGAAACATCGATGAGAGAGAAACATCGATCAGTTGCCTCCTGCACATCTCCTACTGGGGATGTGCCTGCAATACAGGTACATGCCCTTGACCGGAATCGAACCTGGGACCCTTCAGTCCGCAGGCCGACGCTCTATCCACTGAGCCAAACCGGTTTCGGCAATCCTCACTTTTTTATAATAAATCCTTTTATTTTCATAGTTTTACCAGATATGTATTCATTACTAGACAAATTTAATTTTACTTGTTTTTACATCCTTAAGAAGCTTTTCTTTGAAGTGTTTGTTTTTTGTAGGTACCTTTCATTAGGTTAAGGAAAGTCCTTTTAATCCTAGTATTCTATAGTTTCTAAAAATCATAAAATGATGTTGAATTTTACTAATGGCTTTTTCTACATTTATTAAAATTATTATCTTTTTCTTTCTTTAACTTCCTTTAACTTGCTAATATTGTAGATTATATTAATGGATTTTTAAATGTTAAATTTGAATTCCTGGAATAATCCTGATATATACATGAAGCTTATTATACATAATTGAAAAGGTTGTGCTAATATTTATTATTTGCCTTGTAGATATCAATGTGATTTTCCTGTGATTTCTTTATCGTACTTTCCAAATTATATTTTGGGGTCATGGTTACTTAGCTCCATAGGAGAACATCTAAAGTGACTTATTCTTGAACATTTGGTAAAATGTGTTCAGGAATGTATCTGTTCTAGACCTGGATATTTATTTATTAGGAACCCATTTGTTTTTGTGGGCATTCAAATTGATTTACTCTTCCTTCAATTTTGGTAATTTATTTGTATATTTTCTTTACTTAACTTTCTTATTTTACTTATCAATGAATAAAACTAATCAGTATTTTCACTTTTCTCCTACTCAATGTAATATTCTATGGCACTTTAACTCCATTTACCCCTCATGACTTACATGCTATCATGTATTTTATTTTTTTATCTGCTATGTTTTTCAATCTTATGAGTTTTTTAATGTTGTATTAAATTAATGGTAAGATTTAACCACAGATTAAGCATTTTCTTTGTTCTAAATATTAAATATATGTATACATATTTGCACACATATAATAAAATTAACAATAATTATCTAAAGATTGAAAAATACAAAATAATACCATTGTTATTTAGTGATAAATACACAAATAATAGTACAAAGAAATTCAGGAGAATGCAAAAGATTGAATACACACTTATGAGAAACAAATGAGCAGGCAAGCTATAAAAAATTGTATTATAATGTTAACTTCCTCTAAGGGTTATAGTTCCTTGTTTTTTATCACTTGGAATATTTCATGCCATGCCCTTCTGACCTGAAGTATTTCTGTTGAGAAATCAGCAGACAGCATTACGGGAAGTCCCTTGCAGGTAGTAGCTATCTTTCTTTGCTGCTTTTAAGATACTTTCTTTGTCTTTACCTTTGGAATTTTAATTATTTGCAGCGGGCATTCAGGATCTGAAGGAGGGTCGACACACAAATAAAAATACTATACAATAAATTTGAATTTAGAAGGCATGGGGGGCCAGGTGGAGACCTCTCTCTTGGTGAGGCACACTGAAACCTGGCCTTATCTGATTTTTATTCAGTTTTAGATAAACATCTTGTCCTCAGTAAAGCATGGCAAACAGGTAGCAGATAGATGGTTTCTAAAGTCAATAAAGATCAGTAAAGATCCATAAGGTTCAGTAAACATTTACTTTGAGGCCATTATGTCAGCCTGCTAATGCCCAAAGTCCTTCAGCCTTCCGCGTTCCTTGGTGCACTCTTATGACAGTGTTGGGAAAGTGGTGACTTCCCCCAAATCATGATATATCTTGATGAGGGCTCTTTGGATTCTTGTTTGGAACTCTTTTCTCTTCTTAGATTTTTGTGTTCTTTTCCTTCACCAGGTTTGTAAAGTTTTCAGTAAAATCAGTAAGGTCCAGTAAACATTTACTTTGAGGCTATTAGGTCAGGAAATTGCTTTGAGCCACCACTATCTCAACAGGGAACAATCAGTGCTTAGCATCAGCCTGCTAACGTCCAAGGTCCATCAGCCTTCCATGTTCCTTGGTGCACTCTTATGACAGTATTGGGAAAGCTGTGGCTCTCTACATCTCCCCCTTTTTATTTTCTTAGTAAATCTTGAAAAGTGAATGCTGTCTGTAGGGCTTGAGTCCTTTTAAGACTCTTTATTCTGCATCTGCAGACTAGAAATAAACATATAAGAACAAGAATGAGACAGACAATAGTAGTTATGCTAAGAGGCAAATGTAAGAAGATCCAGTGAAAGGGATTAAACTCTTTCATGTCCTTTTTAAATTGCTGCCAGGCATCTAAAGAACTAGTTTGCAAGTTTGCCTGGGATAATTGTACAATATGCTGTTGTAATTCTAAAATATCAAGGGTTGTGTTACCTTTACCCCAAGCATCAAGAAGGTGATATTTTATTGATTCCCAAGGGTGTAAGGTACTGTTATAGGGAACAGGTGTAACACAAATTTAGGGAAAATTATAATGACACTATAAAGACATTCTTTGCTCTAAGCTGTGGAATTTATCACCCATCCATAAAACTGTAGATTTTAGTGCCGATAATTCTATCTGAAACTTGCTGTCAATTCCTTTTTGTATAGACAATGTCTGTTACATTTTCCTTAACTTATTGTACAAACTGAGAAGTTTGTACACTGTACCATGGATGAATCAGCAATTCCCACAGAAGTAAGTAACAATACTAGAGCAAAGAGTCCTGCAATTAACTTTCCAAGAAATCTTTTTTTGTCGTTTTAAGATTTTTACCAGGTCATGTAACAGTTGGTAGGTTTGATGAGATTCCCAAGGCTAGGTTAGGTTAGTAGGAACCCAAGCAAAAGCAGATTGTTTTAAAATCAAGAGGGAATCTTTTTTCAAATGTAGAATTAATACAATGGGATAGTGTGCAGCCTGTGCATGACACCTCACACAAATGGCTTGTTGCATTTAAGGCACATCAGAATGGGGCCTGAGAGGAGTACAAAAGGATCAAATACACAAATGGTGGCAAATACTGTCTTATTGGGAGTTCCCAATAAGGTACAAATGCAATTATTTAAGTTACAATTAAAAGTATACCATTTTATAGGTGCAAATGCAGCAGCTAATTTCCATTGCGTGTTTTGTAAGGGCCAATTATCACGTTGTAATTGAGATCCAACAAATTCTCCTCCATGTCATGAGATGGAGTGATTAGCTTCAACATATAAATAGGATGAGGTCCCTTTCCATTTTAGGGTGCGATTGTTACTATATGCAGACCTGTAGGGGCTCCAATCCACAAAGGAAAACTGTTATTAAGTTTGCTACTGGTGGGGTGGCCACTATAACAGTCTCGCCAACTAATTTATTCCTCGATGGGGTGCCATTCATAAGACTTTTTACATAATGGCTTAGTGGGGAGATGTCTTAGTAATGTTACATTTTCTGTACCTCTCCAGGAGCAAGTAGTGATAGTAGATGTATCTGGGCTTTTGCTTCACTCTCCTTTGGTGTCCATGCTAGCCAGAAACCTCTCTTTAATTCAACACACACAGGAGCAGTAGTTGGATTCTGTGTCATACAAAAGGGAAGCTGGGTGGCGACACCCATGTACTTTTTGTCCCACCTGTGGTCCCCCTGGATGACCAAGGTGCTTGGTGTTATTGGTGACTACACTAGGCGGGGGATCAGCCCAAGTAAGGGGTCTTACCCATGGAGGGTAGGAACTTCCCCATTTGCCCCTGATAGTATTATTGCACAATTGATGGCTGCTAGCATGGCAAGGAAAACATTCTCAGGTGTTCGTGAGGTTTTGGTCTCCTCACAAATTCTCTCAGCTTTCTGGACCATCTTCTTCACCATCTCCCAGGTCATCTCCAAACTGTTTGTGGTCTGTCTCATTATCCTCCCACTCCTTATCTTCAGCATGTTGCTTGGGGCTACTGCTATCTGTGGCTGGAGCAGTCATCTGTCTGCAGCCCCAGGTACAGGATGAGGCTCCAGGTGCAAGGTTCTCATTAGTCTGGTTAATTCCTCTCTTGGATCCATGTTGAAGTTTAATATTTCTTGCAGGAATCCACACAGGCTTGGTGGCCTTTTCTGGAAATACACAAGCATATCCTCAACCAAAGGTTAACAAAGGGACCCTTCCATAAACCAGACTCAGGATCTTTCCATTTAACCAAACCATTTTCCTTTGGTTTATTCTAACACCAGTGTAATTCCATAAGTGTCTTGTCATCAGCATTACAAGTGAAAAAATGTAAAGTAATTATGGCTTGATGTAGTTTACCTACAGGAGATTTCTCCAGCATCATTATTCTCCCTTTTTGTTTTTCAAGTTGGGATTTTAGCCGCTGATGTTGGTGTTCTATAATTGCCTGTTCATGGGAATTGTATTCCCCTAATGTGCCTGTTGTAATAATGTATGCATTTCCTTTTGTTAAAGGATCAGGCAGCATGGTATCAGCCTTGATATGAGTAATATAAAAAGGGATACTATCTTTGCTGTACAACATGCTGTACCTGTTTAAATAGTATAAATAGACTTTGGTCACTGAGTTATTTTAATGTAGCAGTCTCAATTCTGTTTACCAGGCCGGCAGAATAGGCAAATCAGAAATAATATTAAGAGGCTTTTGGAAATCCTGCAATGCAGCCTTGATAGCTTCTGATTCAATCCTTTGTATAGAAGTGTGACTAGTCTGGATGACTCAGTCTGAGTCCATTGTATGATAAGCAGCCTTAATATTAGATGAACCATCAGTAAAAACAGTTAATGCTCCAGGAATATGTTCCTGTCTAATATTTGTTGGTATAAAAATAGGGGTGTAATATAAAAATCATAGTAATTTGTTTTTTTAGTAGGTGACAACTAATTTCCCCTGAATATTCACTTATTTCAATTTGCCAATTCAAATTAGTCTGAAATAACATTTCTTCCCAGTGAGGGGAAGATAGATGCATTGGGGTTCTTCTCCTCTAAGCTGCCTGCAGCACTTTCTGAGTTGAGATATTAATTGAGCCATGAGCTCTATATATGTAACCACAGTTTTAGAAGATTGATGTCCTAGGTGAACCCACTAAATAATAGTAGGAGAGTTTTTATTTTGGAAGATGACTCCAGCGGGACTATTTGCAGTAGGATTAATCTGTCCTAATAAAGGCAATTCAGGCTGTACCTGTGCACTTGGGCTGAGGAGATTGCCTGCTCAATAATTAGTAACTCCTTCCTAGCTTCATCGGTTAATGTACAGGACAAGGAAAGATTAGAGTCACCCCTAAGTATATTGAATAAATTTGTCATTTCTCCCATAGAGACTTTTAGATAAGGCCTTAACCAATTAATGTCCCCTAATAATTTTTGAAAGTCATTTAATGGTTTTAAGGCAATCCTTTTGTATTTCTACTTTTTAAGGCCTAATATATTGATTTTTAATTACAGTTCCTAGATATTTGAAGGGCATTTCCCTCTGTCTTTTCTCCCAGAGCAATCTTTATACCACATTTAGGGAGTTTCTTTTAAAAATTTTTACTTTCTTTTAAACAGCTACCAACTTGGTTGCCTTTCAGAAAAACAGGTAGGAGCAAGACATGCTGGCCAATACTGCAAAACATGCATTTCAAGTAAAAGTAACTTTCTTTTTACTTATGGTGTCTCATTAATGGTGAGATTTAATGCTTGAATAATAACTTTTAGTTTAGTTTCTAAATAGCGGAAGAGATTTTAAAATTTCTCCTTTTTATTAAGCTTAAATTTACTTTTAAACAGCATTATTTTTGGTTAGTGCTCATTTGCATATGTATGCAAATTTTGGACTTTACTAGAATCAATTGCTCATAAAATATTGGCTTCTCATATAAATGAGTTTATATGAGACCTTGATTATATTGTGAAAAGCTAACTAAGTATTCAGCAACCTTGTCTTGCCAAGCTTAGAGGTTGAAACCTTTACAACATTTAAAATATCTTATACTAATAAAAGACAAACATGCAAATTGACCGTACTTTCGCTATGCCTTAAGCCACACCCACCAGCCAATCAGAGCGACTATATGCAAATTAACCCAACGAAGAGGGGGGCCGGCAGCCACAGAGTTGGAGCAAGCAGGAGGCTTGCTTGCTCTAGTCATGGAGGAAGCCAAGGTTCCCCGCCTGCCGCGGCCTGGCTCTGAGCTCCACTGAAAGCAACAAAGTTTCAATTATAGAAGGTAAACAAACTCCAGATACCTGCTTTCAGCCAGCCATGGCCACGGAGCAGGAGCGAGCAGGAGTGGGTTGCCCCTAGTGATGGAGGAGGCCAAGCTTTCTATAGGCCTCCGCTAAAGGCAACAAAGTTTCAATTATAGAAGGTAAATAAATCCCAGAATAAAAAGAAAAAAAGGAGAGGCTGGGAGCTTTCATTGCCTGTGTGCTTGGCCAGCCTGAAAATGGCCCTCAGCCCCTCACCCAGACTTGCCAGGCACCCCAGTGGACCCCCCCACTCTAAAGGGGGTGTGGCCAGCCTGAAAACAGCCATCAGCCCCTCACCCAGGCTGGCCAAACCTCCATGGGGTGAGGGTCCCCACTGGGGTGGACATCCTCCGAGGGGTCCCACACTGCAAGAGGACATAGGCTGGGCTGAGGGACCCCCGAGTGCACAAATTTTTGTGCACCGGGCCTCTAGTATGTATATAAATAGAATACACTTATTAATTTTTATCTGATAAAGCTTCCCACATGATTTCAAGTATATTAGATTGGCCTAATTTAGTTCAAAAACATTTATTTTAACAAGAGAGAATAAATCCTTGAATCATTTCAGGGCCCTTGAAATGTCCCAAAGCCAACTCTTGATTAAAGTCTTGAAATTTAATTTGGAAAGACTATCAAATATACATAACCAAAAGATTATATTATACACTTCTTGTAATTATTCTAAAAGATATCAATTAAATTTAAACTGGTTTTAATATTAAAAATTTGGTTCAGACCATAGAATTAATCCTTTTTCTTAATCAGGCCAATAAAATATTATATCCTAGGTTGAAACTTTACCACATGTAGTACACACAAGGACTACAATGTATTTTGAACTACTAATTTCTCCAGAGCAAAGGTAAGAATTATTTTCCTAAAAATAAATTTCCATACTTTATGCATTTTATTATTACAACCATATAATTTTTCCCAATTTAATTTGAATTTTTAACTTTTGGAAGCTTCACATTTTAGGTGGCAAGTTAAATACTTAGCATTTCTTAGATTGATAATATATTTACATTTTTAAGGATATATTTCAAATAAAATACAAGACATTCATTTAATAGAATCAAATCTATCCTCTAGATTTTTCATGAGACAAACTAAGATTAATATTTTAGTATTTTGTCATTTTAAAATACCTAGATATTTAATAATTTTTATTATTTAATTCAGCAAACTCCAAAGTTTTAAGTTACCAAAGATTTTGGAAAAATATGTTTAGTCATATATAATTACCACTGAAAAAGATTTACCATATATCTATCATTTTAGTTATGTATATTATGCCTTAACAACTTTGAGATTTTAAAGCCAATTATTATTATCCAAGGCATTTTCTTTGGCAAATTCTGTAACAGAGATAACTTACTGACTTTCAGTGGCTTTAATGTTAAAGTATTATTTTATTTTTCTTTATAAAAACAGGAGTGCTCTCCCCCCCCCACCTGTGAGGCAACCTTGGAATGAGGTCTATTATTATTCAAGAACTGTCCTTTATCATGGAAACATTAATTTCGTTGCCCAAACACAGCCGGTATGTTTTCCTTGTGTCATTTTTGCCATCTTTTAAATAAAAACAATCTTGGGTCTATTCCATAGCATCCGTGAAGAGATGGGGCTTAGGCCAAGAGGCCACTCAAAATCGGGTGAGGTGCACCTTCTCTTAAGCTAGCCTTTTTCTCTTCATTGGTATACAAATCCCAGACACATCCCTAAATTGTGAGAAATGTCTCATCTATCCAAATTTCAAATGACAGACTGGGAAATAAAAACATGGTGAAAATGAGACTTTTAGTAACACTCTCAAGAGTGGGCATCCATTTTACAGGATCACCAAAACACCTAGTAATTAATGGGCTGGGGCCTTTTTTTAGTTACTTCGCTTTGTCAATGATTTATCCTAGAACCTGTGTTATCAGCCACATGTACCGCTCATATTCTTTCTCCCCACCCCCACATTCTGTTTGCTCTGGGGAAATTTAGTAATGGCCTGGCCATCTACTGTTTCTTTTCTATTAAATTAAATCAGTGGTTCCCAAACTTATTTGGCCTACCGACCCCTTTCCAGAAAAAATATTACTCAGCGCCCCCTGGAAGTTAATTTTTTTAAATTTTAATAGCAATTAAACAGAAAGATATATGTATTAATGTTTCTACCTTTTTCGTAAAATATAGTAAAGAAAGGTGTAAATTAGAAACATTGAAGTTTGAAATTATGAAACTATTTATTGAACTCAGAATAGAAAGGTAATACAAAAAAAGTTAAAACAAATGCACCTGTGGCCATCACTGCCCCCCTGGATCGCTGCAGCACCCACCAGGGGGCGGTAGTGCCCACTTTGGGAATCACTGAATTAAATTAAAGGCGTGCTTAATAAACAAATTAAACCAAACAAAAAAGACAGATAAAACAACAATCAACAGACAAGCATGCATAACACATAGACAAGACTTAATAAATCAGAGTTCTTTTCATGGATCTTTCAGATGTTTTACATTGCCTGGGACTTACAGCCAGAATGCAGCCTAGATCTCAGCCTGTTGTTCACAGATCTTATCCTATTCTGCTCTCCATAGCATCGACTGGTGTCTAAAGTTGTTTTAGCTAAAATCTGCCAGTCCCAAGGCATCACATGGTAATTTTCAGACAAAGCATTAAAGAGCTCTTTTGTGAAAGGACTGTTAGCCTCATTTGCTCTAGCTGTTGAGCCTTCCCACACTAGAGGCGGAGGATCTGGGGCTTAGGTGTTACAGACTTTTGATCCTCAATATGAAGTGGGCATAATGCAGTTCGAACAGGAGCCACCATAGTTAAAGATGACAAGGGCACTCGTTTCCCTTGAGCCTGATTTAAGACAGTACCTTTTGACACCTTAATTCCTTTATCCTTGAGCATGCAAGCTAAAAATTTACAATGATGTTTTTGCCTTTTACTCAAATTCTTGCCCATAATAACCTGGATGAATCAAAACGTTCCTCATCCACTTATGGTAGCGACTCTGAAGCTAGCACAGGCTTTGTGTGCAGTGAACTTCCCACCTTTCCGGGGAATTTCCACTTTTCCTTTTTCACTTTGTTTTTCGCTCAGGTGACACTTCCTCTCCAGATTCTTGTTCATGGTGCCAGAATGTCGAAACCTTTTGAGGCAGGGGTTCAGGATCTGAAGGAGGGGCTGATGCACAAATGAAAATACTATACAACAAATATGAATTTAGAAGGCATGGGGGGCCAGGTGGAGACCTCTCTCTTGGTGAGGCACACTGAAACCTGGCCTTATCTGATTTTTATTCAGTTTTAGATAAACATCTTGTCCTCAGTAAAGCATGGCAAACAGGTAGCAGATAGATGGTTTCTAAAGTCAATAAAGATCAGTAAAGATCCATAAGGTTCAGTAAACATTTACTTTGAGGCCATTAGGTCAGGAAATTGCTTCAAGCAACCATATCTCATTACGGAACAATCAGTGCTGAGCATCAGCCTGCTAACTCCCAAGGTCCTTCAGCCTTCCGCGTTCCTTGGTGTACTCTTATGACAGTGTTGGGAAAGTGGTGACTTCCTGCAAATCATGATATATCTTGATGAGGGCTCTTTGGATTCTTGTTTGGAACTCTTTTCTCTTCTTAGATTTTTGTGTTCTTTTCCTTCACCAGGTTTGTAAAGTTTTCAATCATTATTTTTTCACAAATAGGTTCTCCATCTCTTGCTCTCTTTTCTCATTCTGTTACTCCTATGATGTGCCTGTTTTATGTTTCATGTTGTCCCAAATGTCCCTAGACTATCCTCACTTTTTAAAAATTATTTTTTTCTTTTTGTTCTTCAGATTGGGTGTTTTCTGATACCTTGTCTTCAAAATCACTAATTGGAACCTATGTTTCATCTAGCTTGCTGTCAATTCCTTCTAGTGTGTTCTTCATTCCATCAGCCGTGGGCAAACTATGGCCCGCGGGCAGGATTCGGCCCGTTTGAAATGAATAAAACTAAAAAAAAAAAAAACCCTTTTATTTAATGATGTTTACTTTGAATTTATATTAGTTCACACAAACACTCCATCCATGCTTTTGTTCCGGCCCTCCGGTCCAGTTTAAGAACCCATTGTGGCCCTTGAGTCAAAAAGTTTGCCCACCCTAGATATTGTATTCTTCACCTCTGACTGGTTCTCTTTTATGGATTTTATGTGCTTTTTATACTTACTTTCTCTTTGTTTAAATTCTCATGGATTTCATCCATTCTTCTTTTAATTTCCTTGAACATCCTTATAACAATTTTTGAACTCTCTATTTGGTAGCTTGCTTGCCTACATTTTATTTTGTTTATTTTGGGGCACTTTATACTGTTCTTTTATTTGGAGAATATTTCTTTGTCTTCTTATTTTTGGCTGCTTCTCTATATTTGCTTCTGTGTATTAGGTAGATATGCTGTGTCTCCAGTCTTGACATGTTGTGTTTATGTAGTAGGTGTCTGTGGGCCTCAGTGGCACAGTCCCCTGGAATGTCCCTTGTGTGTTATGTGAATATATTTATCTTGATTTCTGTTGTAGATTTATCTCGATTTCTGCTGGCTTATCCATGGATGAGGTTGCCTCTCTGACTAGCTGACTAGCTGACTATGAGAATCAACTGTAACCACACTGTGAGTTCTTGTGCAGATGCTAATCCCAGAAATCAGAATTCACTCCAGCAGATTCTAGTGACTGCTGAGATCTACTTTTGTATGTGCAGCATATAGATCTATTTGGGTCATGCTCTGATGTGGTCTTGTGTTGATTCTGGGGCCATTGGAAAGGAACTCCAGTGCATTCAATGTCAGGCATTGCCTGTGTCTGTCCCTGGGCCACCTGTCTGGAGCTACTAAGTGATCCACAGTTTGTGGGTGCCTCTGCTGGGCATGGCTATGCATGGCAGTGGCCAAGTTACACTCCGAGGCCAATTTCCACCAGTACTGAGCTTGGGGAAAGGTCAACAAAAGGCCCAATGCCCCCAAAATCTGCCTCTATCTGCTAGCTGACAGGCTCCATCATTGGAAGAGCCTCTTGTAGTAGTACACAAGTTAAGTGAGAACATGTTCTAAATGAGGCATCATGTAGGGGTGAATTGTGTTCATCAGATTGATATGGGTTCAAACTCCCTGCCAGTCCTAAGTCTGAGGACACTCAGCAATAGTCTAAGAGCACACCAAGGCCAGCTGCCACCAGTTGGGTGCCCACAGACCTTTGTGGTAGGATTGAGTGTCAGAAAGTCATCAGGGTGAGGTCAGCAATGTTTATTAGTCCCAAACAGACCAAGATTTAGCCATGTGAAGGGAGGGCTTTGCACAGAAACGGGGTGTTGATTGGACATGCGAGGGAAATATAACCCTCACCCAAGAGCCACACAACTTTGTCTTTCCCAGAGTTTGCACATATCTGCTCAAGAGTCTTCCAAACGATTTTGCACTGTGGGCTCAGGCTGGCCACAGCCAGCTAACAATATTCCTGAGTGCAAGCCTAGCAGGGAGGGGCCAACGGGATTCAGGAGAGTGAAGCTAGTGTTTACCTTATGGTGAGACAGTGCTGCTGTGGTATACAGACTGGGTTGCTGCTGCTCTGGCAGGTAAGTGGGGGGGAAATGGTCCCACCCTAGAACCATTCAACTCAGTGTTTGATACCCTCTGCGTTCACCCTCAAGAGTCTTTCAAAAAAGTCTATACTATGGGCTCAGGCAGCAGACTCCCCCACAGTGCATGATCGTGACTAGGCAGAGCAACAGGGAGTCCGGAGTTCCTCCAGGCTGATGCAATATGGAGCGGAGTGCTTGACACAGAAAAGATGGTGGTTGTGGGCAGTTTGTCAGAGGGACTCAGCGCAGGGACCCTGACAATTGTCCCTTCAGCTCTCTCACCGGAGCCACACAACCCAGTCTCTCTTTGCACAATCTTAGTCCACTCTGAGGCATGCTCCCTCTGATGGAGTTCAGGGAAAGTGAGTGCAAAGCAGATTTTGTGTGTTGGCCCTTATAGAGGGCGCCTGGGTTTCTAGCAGACTCCTGTCCCTCTGTGATGAGCAGAATCTCCACTGATTTTCACAGCCAGATGTTATGAATGCTCCTCTTTCTGGCTCCAGTGCTTCAGACTTGGGAGCCCAGAACGGGGTTGAGGCCCCACACTACTTAAGGGGGACCTCTGCTGCTGAGATGTCCCTCAAGATTCTCAGCCACCACTTAAAATCTGTATGAAATTATTGTCACATTTGTTTGCCAGTTAATATAATAAGTGTTCATGTTCTATTCCAGTACTTATGACAGTTTGGGGACTCTATGGCAAAAGACATACTAACTTTATTTCTTTTTTCCTCCTTTAAAATGGTTGGACAAAGAAACATAATGATAACTTGTGGCCCAGTGCACAAAATTCATGCATGGGGGATGTCCCTCAGCCCGGCCTGCACCCTCTCCAATCTGGCACTCCTTGGGGGTGTCTGACGGCCTAAACTGGCAGTAAGACATCCCTGTCGCAATCTGGGACTGCTAGCTCCTAACCGCTCACCTGCCTGCCTGCATGATTGCCCCTAACCACTCTTTCTGCTGTCCTTCTTGCCCCCAACTGTGGCCCCTGCCAGCCTGCTCGACCCCAACTGCCCTGCCCCGCTGGCCTGATTTCCCCCAGGGCACATCCCCAGTAGGGGGCGTGCAGGAGGCAGCTGATCGATGTTTCTCTCTCATCAATGTTTCTAACTCTCTATCCCTCTCCCTTCCTTTCTGTAAAAAATCAATAAAATATATTAAAAAAATAAAATAGTTGGACAAAGAAACAATGATAACTAGTGGCCTGATACACGAAATTTGTGCATGGGGGGAAGGGTGCCCCTCAGCACATCCTGCACCCTCTCCAATCTGGGACACCCTTGGGTGATGTCCTACTGCCGGTTTAGGCCCGATCCCTGCAGAATCAAGCCTAAACCGGCAGTCGGACATCCCTCTCACAATCTGGGACCGCTGGCTCCTAACCACACAAATGCTTGCTTGCCTGATCGCCCCTAACCACTCTGTCTGCCAGCCTGCTCACCCCAAACTGCCCTCCTGCCAGCCTTCTTGTCCTTAACTACACCCCCTGCTGGCCTGTTCACCCCCAACTGCCCCCCCTCACTGTCCTGATCTTGAGATGACCTATGTGACTTAACTTAAGCCTGGGCCCAGAACCATTGCCTCCCAAACCCTGAAGGTTTCACAGGTGAGGAAAGTGAGGCCTGAGAGCGGGAGGGACTAGTCCAGCCGTGGGCAAACTACGGCCCGCGGGCTGGATACGGCCCGTTTGAAATGGATAAAACTAAAAAAAAAAAAAAAAAACCCGTACCCTTTTATGTAATGATGTTTACTTTGAATTTATATTAGTTCACACAAACACTCCATCCATGCTTTTGTTCCGGCCCTCCGGTCCAGTTTAAGAACCCATTGTGGCCCTCGAGTCAAAAAGTTTGCCCACCCCTGGTCCAGAAGGACATCGAGAAGGTCTCCCGAAAGGTCTCCTGGTCTAAAGAGCATATTACCCTTTTTTTAGTATAGATGTTTAATAAAAATTGTCTGCAGATTATGCTAACACTGGAAGTGAACCACTAATTAATTTTATTTTAATCATCACTATTGGTGTACTCTGTAGGTGTAAAATTTGGCTTCTACACTGTCATCATTTCTTGGGGGCCAGACTTCAGAAACGTCATAGATAGTTCTGAGGTCTTTGGCCTTGCTCTGAAGTTACTGGCTGCCCAAGTTATCACTCGAGGTGGTGAATTTTTCTACATTGTCTTGGTCTTT
>NW_005371110.1:112850-114163 GCF_000412655.1 Myotis brandtii | reverse complement strand
TTGAGCCTTCTGTCTTTTTGGACTTTATGGACCCTGGCTCTTTATATATTAGGTTATCATTCATAGGGATGTTGCATAATGAAAATATAAAACTTTAAAACACATATTTAATTATCTAAATTAGTACCTTTTAAAATACATTAATTTTTTTTTAAAGAAGATTTTTCAGAGTTATTTCTTCATTATTCAGAGTAATTCAACTCTGCTGTGGTTTCTACATTTGAATGAACATAATCACTCATCATTAATTTTTTTTAAAAAAGATTTTTCAGAGTTATTTCTTCATTATTCAGAGTAATTCAACTCTGCTGTGGTTTCTACAGAATGAACATTTTTTTTTTAAAAAAGATTTTTCAGAGTTATTTCTTCATTATTCAGAGTAATTCAACTCTGCTGTGGTTTCCACATTTGAATGAACATAATCAACTCTCATCATTATACAACTCAGAAAAAAAAAGACACCCTGATTTTTTAAAATTTATTTTTATAATCAATAATAATTTTATGTGGCATTAGTTTGAGATATATTAATTTTACATACTTCTTAATAATAAACTGAGATTATTAATCATTACCAGTCTTTATTTCAGATACATCTGACATTCTTGGTTGATGGGAGCAGTGGAGACCATGATAGCAAAGGCAATATTCAATGCAAATACTTGCCAGGAAGCAGTTGAAGGATACCTTTAGCAAAGCTTAATTTGCTTAACAATGCAATTCAGGAGAAATGCTAAGAGTAAACAAGTCTGATTACTTAAGATCATATTTCACATCATACCACACTTACCCATCCAGGGGTTATTTAAGTTCAGGTACTTAATGGCAAATGATTGCTTTTATAGGTCAAGCTGTAAACTTCAGGTAAGAAATTTAAATCAGTGTATAAGCTAGATAAAAGCACTGTGTAATAAACATTTGGATGTATTTTATATTTTCTTCTAATAGCAATATCAACCATTACAAGATTGTGAGTTAACTTTTGGGTTGTTTTATTACTTCCCTTTGAAAAGTTTTTAGTTCTATTTTGAAATAATTTGGGGGATTTTTCCTCCCAGGAGTTACACTTCATAATGACTGTATACTAGTAGATATTGAGGGAAGTGTATTATAGAGGCATAAATTGAGAGTTTTTCTAAGTGTGAGTTCATTGGACCCTTTAAAAGTTGATCTATTTCCTATATTTCCTACCAGTGGAAAGGTCATTTGTTCCTTCATTAGGCACACATAACATAGGAAATAAGACGTATACTAATGTACGGTGAAGGCAAAAATGATTCTTACAAGTCACAATGGTCTTCAAAACAGCACAA
>NW_005371110.1:111315-112526 GCF_000412655.1 Myotis brandtii | reverse complement strand
ATTTACCTAAAATCTTTTCAAGGTAATGTGACTGTCTCTGTGGAGATGTGAATCATCCTGCTTCCCTAGTACAGGTTGCTCTTATGAACCTTGAAAACCATTCACTTCTTGGCTACTACCAGAGAAATTTTCCATTTCACCCCCCTTTTTCCACTGTCACTGTGGCTCTCCCCCGCTTTCTGTTTTCAAGGTTGAAATCATTGCCTTTAGGCTGTCTTTAATGAATAGAGTTGCTCAACTGGTTATCTTAGCTTTGTTTAAAAACTTGGGGGTGATCATAGTAGGTATAGTATCTACATGTGAGGTTTAACAGTATAAGGTGAATGAGGCAGAAATTTAAATTCCCGAAGTTGGGCTTCCTGTTTGTATGTTGAAAACTTCACCTCCCCCTGCCCCACCTTCTCAGGGAACTCAGGTAGTCAGACCCTTGGTCTGAGGGTTGCAGACTCTGGTTGATAGAGGACAGGAGGCCCAGGCCCTGTCAAAGTATGGATCAGAGGCAGGGCTAAAGGACCCTACGAATCCATCTCAGCCCCTGCCATCAGGTTTTGGAATTGCTGGGCTTGGTACCAAATTTGATGTACACTGACTTCCTGCAGAGGACTCAGGGCAGTGAGGCCTTGATCTGAGGAGTCTGGCCTTGGGTCAACAGAGGGAGGATCCCAGGACTTTCCAGGGCTCAAGGTGAGGAACATAAGGGAGGAGGGAGGGACCCTGAACCCTAGAACAGAATCATCCTACCCAGGGTGGGATGACGACAACAGGCGATTTCTGCATCTGGTCTCAGAGACTCAGGGGCTTTGGTATAGGGAGCAGGACCTCAGATACCCAGAGGACCGGCCCAAGTCCTGCCAGAGTCAACATTAGGATGTAGCGACCCTGGATCACATAACAGGGGGACCCCACAGAAGCCCAACCTTGTTGTCAGCAGTGGGAGTCCCCAGGGCAGGATGACCACACGCAGTGTTTCCTGACTTCCACAAACGGGTCTGAGAGATCCTGGGAACATGGTATCAGGAAAAGGGCTCCTGGTCCACAGAGGGGAGGGTCTAGGTCAGGGGTGGGCAAACTTTTTGACTTGAGGGCCACAATGGGTTCTTAAACTGGACCGGAGGGCCGGAACAAAAGCATGGATGGAGTGTTTGTGTGAACTAATATAAATTCAAAGGAAGAAACATTACCTAAAAGGGTCCGGTCTTTTTTTTTTTTTA
>NW_005371110.1:49853-110211 GCF_000412655.1 Myotis brandtii | reverse complement strand
AATAATAATAATAATTTTATGTGGCATTAGTTTGAGATCTATTAATTTTACATACTTCTTAATAATAAGCCAAGATTATTAATCATTACCAGTCTTTATTTCAGATACATCTGACATTCTTGGTTGATGGGAGCAGTGGAGACCATGATAGCAAAGGCAATATTCAATGCAAATACTTGCCAGGAAGCAGTTGAAGGATACCTTTAGCAAAGCTTAATTTGCTTAACAATGCAATTCAGGAGAAATGCTAAGAGTAAACAAGTCTGATTACTTAAGATCATATTTCACATCATACCACACTTACCCATCCAGGGGTTATTTAAGTTCAGGTACTTAATGGCAAATGATTGCTTTTATAGGTCAAGCTGTAAACTTCAGGTAAGAAATTTAAATCAGTGTATAAGCTAGATAAAAGCACTGTGTAATAAACATTTGGATGTATTTTATATTTTCTTCTAATAGCAATATCAACCATTACAAGATTGTGGGTTAACTTTTGGGTTGTTTTATTACTTCCCTTTGAAAAGTTTTTAGTTCTATTTTGAAATAATTTGGGGGATTTTTCCTCCCAGGAGTTACACTTCATAATGACTGTATACTAGTAGATATTGAGGGAAGTGTATTATAGAGGCATAAATTGAGAGTTTTTCTAAGTGTGAGTTCATTGGACCCTTTAAAAGTTGATCTATTTCCTATATTTCCTACCAGTGGAAAGGTCATTTGTTCCTTCATTAGGCACACATAACATAGGAAATAAGACGTATACTAATGTACGGTGAAGGCAAAAATGATTCTTACAAGTCACAATGGTCTTCAAAACAGCACAAATACAGGAAGCAAGATGTTGTCCTTTCTGGGTATTTTCTTTCTTTAATATTGTGTAATGGATTATTTATATTTACATATTTCAACTTTATATATTTTAAATGTATATGTTTTATATATAAACGAGTTTTATGCATAATCAAATTTATTTATTAAAAATAGGAAATTTAAAGTTTCTCAAAAAAATACTGTTGTAGCATCAATAACCTGTTGTGGTATTAATAAGTACTAAACTTGCTGCCTTTTTGTACAATTAATTACAGCACATCTTTTACTATCATCTATGATAAAAAACATTTATATATACTAGCTTCTTTTAAAATATATTCATTTTTCTTTGAACACACCTGATTTCACAAATATATGTATCACAGTTTTAGGTGTAGCTTCTCAAAAATTTCCAGAAAGAAATTAGTCTTTCAGTGATGTTAAGCTCAAAATCATTAAAATCACAAGTTTCGGCCTTCATTTTGGAAAAGTCTTTTTTTTACAACCTTTTTAAAACTTTATGGTCAACAATCTCTTCATTTAATTTTATAATTTCTTTATTTTAAGTTAAATTTAGGAGCACAAATCTAAAATTTACCTGAGCAGTTTGAGAAATCGCTTAAGACTGGTCACATTACTGTGCTGGGAAGCTGGAGCTGGTGCACTGAATCAAGAATGTGCAATCACGCTCTCCCTGCTGAATGAGGAGACACAAGGCACCACCAGAGGTGGCAGGTAGCACCTTCAGCATCCAAACTCCCACTTTGGGGCAATGAAATCCACTGGGTCACTTGGATTGAAGGTGCGCATTTAATACACTCACACAATGGAAATAGAGCCATAGGATTTATTACTTATAGATCCCAGAAGTGGAGGTCACAGTTGAGCCAGGGAAAGGTAGTCCTCCATCCAGATCACATGCCAGCAGGAGACAGAAGCAGGCTAGCAAGCACCTATGAGTTATAAGGTGGCTGGGGTGGAGATCCCTAACTTTTCCTAGGCTTAACTCTAAGCGGTTATTTTAGAAGGTGCCCCGGGAAAAGTAAAATGGAATTCATGGCGAGCATTTATCTAAATGTCCAGATTCTGGAGGTGAGTTGGGTTCAGACTGTGAAATGCCTAGGCAGAAAAAGAAAGTTGTTCTTTCTCAAAAGTTGACTCTCGTGGCAATTGACTCCATGATGCCTAGCCACTAATCTTCAGGGAAACTCACAGTCTGGACAGTGGGGATATTAAAGCCAGGGCAGGGTTTTGGTCACCCAACAAATGCATTATTTGAAAAAAGCAAAAATGACACTCACCAATATCCATAGGCAAATGAGGGTTTGAAAACCTGTTCTTAGCCCTCAGCCACATCCCTTTTGTTGGGGTCCGGCCAATCAATTAAATCAAAGCCCTTGGGTAATGGTAAGGTAGGTATTTAATTTAAACGTGGGTGAGATTATGTAACACTTGTACTTACGGGGCCAACTTTTGTATATGTGTATACATTTGTCAGAATTTTTAGTATTCATGTAATAGGTGGTACCCTTTGTAAGCACATACACTTTTAGTTTTATCTAATAGGTAATCTAAATCTAAACAGTTATCCCGAACTATTCATACTAAAGAATCATGTTGTTGCTGCATTAACGCTCTTATGTAACAGACCAATGTGTTCAGCCAGGATGGCTGACAGGTTGATGTTTGCCTTAATGATTTTGGCTGCATCCCAAGTGTGTTGGCAACTACTCTAGTCCCAAAATAATGGGGATGGATACTGCATAATTTTGACTTGAGAGGGGAGAAAGGGAGACAATTGGGTGTCCTGCTCAGTGATTTGTAAGGGTAGTTAGTCCCAGGGAGACTAAAGTACTTAGTTTGGACAGACAATATTTCCCAAGGGGCCAGCACAGAGTAAAAAGCATTGGTTGAGGTTAGAAGTGCACGTTTGGAGAGCCAGGTATGTGTGTGGCCCCAAGGCACTGGGCTCAGGATGGACATCAACTGTGTGCTCAGGGAAGCCAGAATAAGTTAGGGTTCTCTCCAGATGGCTGGGCCACAGGGCCTAAGACCACAGGGATTGTGCTTTTTTGGACAAGGTGTAGGTCATATTCATGTACTGTTGGTGCCTGGGCAGATATGGAGGATTCTGAAGGGCATCTGGAGGCTCCTGCCAGGTGCCACTTACTGTAAGACAAGTGTCCTGCATGGGAACTATTGAATACCATAGAGAACATAAGGCAAATTACAGGGTAACATGGGTGCTTTCTATTGGGCAAATGGGGACAAGGTCAGTAAATCAGCTGGGTAGGCCACTAACTTGGGAAACAGCTTTTATTGATCCCAGCAATTAAATAGGCACCCCAAAATAAGCTCTGGTTTCTGCTCATTGTATAAACATATTAAGACTATTGGAGTCTCACCCGGCTAGTGTTGCTCAGTGGTTGAACCAGGAGGTCACAGGTTTAATTACTGGTCAGAGCACGGGTTGTGGGCTTAATCCCCAGTGTGGGGTGTGTAAGAGGCAGGTGATCAATGATTCTCTCCCATCATTGATTTTTCTATCTTTCTCTCCCTCTCCCTTCCTCTATGAAATCAATTTTAAAACAAACAAACAAAACACCTATAGAAGTCTTAAACAGAAGCAAAGATTGTGGAGCCCTGAGCAGTGACTGTGGGGAAGGGTGCTGTGAGGTGGTGTAGGTCCTGGAGAGTTGTAGGTGGAGGGCTTTGTGGTAGCAGCATCCACAGTCAGGGAAGGGTTTTCCCAACAAAATTTAAATTCACTAACTCCCAGGAGGATGCATAATGTGGGCCAATCCAATGGGTGTGATGAAGGCAAGCAACTAAGTGAAGTGTTTTGGGTCCCCTTAAAGTTGTGAGATTTGACACATACCTTGGCTTTCCAGAGCTCAAATGTGAAGCAGAAAGCAGCTTGGCAGTTAACCTCATACTCGAGCAGCACGCATTATAGTAGGCAAGGGGGCTCTGGGGTAAACACATAGTTAACTCTACAAAATGCCACTCACAGGGTCATCAGCAGAGAATTTAGACAAATGTTCAGTGTGACACCCAGGTTCTGGGCAGAGCTCACCATCATTAGCCACTGAGTCTTCCTTGGTGACATCTCTGTCAAAGAAGGTTTTGGAGGCAGCATGTAGGATGAGGTTGTCCCCTGATGTCATGGGCTGGGGCACTGCCATCTCCAGTGTTGCTGCAGGTGGTGGGAGCCGTCCCAGGAGGGCAACTGAGGGTTCAAGTGGTCTAATGGGATCAAATAGATTTGGGACACTCTCATTAGGTTTGCTTGCATTTTGACAGCATTTACTGGTATCCCAAAAGTCTCAGTAAATTTTGGGGTCCTCAGGGGTGCACCTTGCAAATAATTGGGGGATTATTTCCTCCAAGGCATAGGAGGTCTCCATCCATAATAGTAAAGGTTGGAGACACATGTGAAGCTTTGGTTTAAAACAAATTTAATTCTGTGTTCCTGAAAATTTAATGCTTGGCCCTATATTACCAGCGATTGGTTTGAACTGCCTAAGTCTATCAGACAAATAGGATTGAAATTAGGATAATGTAAGCGCCAGTGCTCAGAGGTCAGGATATTGGTGACTATTGGGCAGGGTGGATGGCTTTTAAGCAATCATGACACTGCTTCCATTTAAGATACTGTAGAGGGCTTGAATTGCCTGGATAGTATCCACATCTGGTGGCATTTTGGGTGCAGGGGAGTCTGACCTTTAACAGCACCCAGATATTAGGGTGGATATTCAAGGCAACACTGGAAGCAGCAATAAGCAGAGTGTAATGCAATGCCACAGATCACCAGAAAGCAATGGTTCCTTCCCAGATAGTGAGCCACATGCAGGTCAAAGGCATTGTATAAGGGTACAATCTGTGCCCACAATCCCACCCTCCTGGCCACCAATTGTGTTGTGAAGCCAGAGTTGATGTATTAAATTAAATATGAAGATGATGACCTGCTGAATGAGGAGGCACAGGGGGATGAGTGTGTGCATGGGAAGTAAAATCCTAGGAGTTGTTATAATTGAAGGTGCCGTTTCAATAGAAATTTCCACACAATGGAAATAGAGTCACAAGATGTATTACTTACAGATCCCAGAAGTAAAGCTGCACACTTAAGCTAGGGGAAGAACAGTCCTCAGTCCCAGGTTACAAACCAGCAGGAGATAGAGGACAGGGTAAGAAGCACCTACCACTTATAAGATGGTTAGGGTGGAGGTCACTAATTTTCCCCAGGTTTAGCTCTAACTGATCATTTTTAAAAGCACCCTGTGAAAAAAAAAAGTGGAACTTATGGTTGGTATCCTAAGTTCAACTCCTTATCTAAATGTCTATACTCTAGGTGTAAGTAGGATTATCTACACTAATAAAAGACAAAGATGCTAATTGACCATACCTTCACTATGCCCAAGCCATGCCCACCAGCCAATCAGAGCGACTATATGCAAATTAACCCAACCAAGATGGCGGCCGGCAGCCACGGAGCTGTAAACCGCAGGAGGCTTGGTTACCCCGGCAATGGAGGAAGCCAAGCTTCCCGCCAGCCCTGGCCTCCACAAAAGGCAACAAAGTTTCAATTATAGAAGCTAAATAAATCCCAGATACCTGCACCCAGCCAGCCTCCACTAGGAGGTTGGGTGCCTGGAGGCTGTGGCCAGCCTGCAAACAGCCATCAGCCCCTCACCCAGGATGGCCAGGCACCCCAGCAGGGACCCCTACCCTGAAGGAGCTGTGGCCAGCCTGCAAACAGCCATCAGCCCCTCACCCAGGATGGCCAGGCACCCCAGCAGGGACCCCTACCCTGAAGGAGCTGTGGCCAGCCTGCAAACAGCCATCAGCCCCTCACCCAGGATGGCCACACCCTCATGGGATGAGGGTCCCTGCTGTGGGGCTTGGCCAGCCCGCAAACAGCCATTAGCTCCTCACCCAGGCTAGTCACACCCTCATGGGGTGAGGGTCCTCGCTGGGGGGCTTGGCCAGCCTGCAAACAGCCATCAAAACCTCACCCAGGGTGGCCACACCCTCATGGGGTGAGGATCCTCGCTGGGGGCCTTGGCCAGCCTGCAAACAGTCATCAGCCCCTCACCCAGGCTGGCCAGGCACCCCAGCGAGGACACCCTCCCTGAAGGGGCTGTGGCCAGCCTGAAAACAGCCATCAGCCCTTCACCCAGGCTGGCCAGGCACTCCAGCAGGGACCCCCACCCTGAAGGGGGGGGGACCAGTCTGAAAACGGCCCTCAGCCCCTCACCCAGCCTGGCCAGGCACCCTAGCAGGATGCCCACCGTGATCTGAGACATCCTCAGGGCAAACTAGCCGGCCCCACCCATGCACCAGGCCTCTATCCTACATAATAAAAGGGTAATATGCAAATTGACCCTAACATCAGGACAACTGGGAATGACTGGTCACTAGACACACACTGACTACCAGGGGGCAGACGCTCAGTGCAGGAGCTGCCCCCTGGTGGTCAGTGCACTCCCACACAGGGAGCTCTGTTCAGCCACAAACCGCTGACGGCTAGCGGTGGTGGCGGGAGCCTCTCCCACCTCCTCAGCAGCACTAAGGATGTCCGACTGCAGCTTAGGCCTGCTCCCCGCTAGCAAGTGGACATCCCCCGAGGGCTCCCAGGCTGCCAGAGGGATGTCTGACTGCCAGCTTAGACCCAATCCCCGGGGAGCAGGCCTAAGCCAGCAGGTGGTCATCCCTCTAGGGGTCCCAGACTGCGAGAGGGCACAGGCCAGGCTGAGGGAACCCCCTCACCTGAGTGCACACATTTTTGTGCATTGGGCATCTACTCCTTTATAATAAAAGCCTAATATGCTAAGTGTCCAGTAATCTGGTCGTCCGTTCAACCGATCAAAGCATAATATGCTAATGATATGCAAAGCTCAACCGCTTGCTATGACATGCACTGACCACCAGGGATCAGACAGTCGACTGGTTGACCAGTCACTATGAAGTGCACTGACCACCAGGGGGCAGACACACTGACCAGTAGGTTAACTTGGTGCTGGGGTCCAGCTGATCGGGACTGAGCGAAAAGGGCCAGACATGCCCTGGAGCCCTCCTGCAGTCCCTCCTGGCTGGCCAACCTCCCACATACCTCACCAGCCCTGATTGTGCACCGGTGGGGTCTCTCAGCCTGGCCTGGCTTGCGCCCTCTCACAATCTATGACACTTTGGGGGATGTCGGAGAGCCAGTTTCAGCCCGACGGCCAAATGACCGGTCATTATGATGCACACTGACCACCAAGGGACAGACGCTCAATACAGGAGCTGCCCCCTGGTGGTCTGTGTGCTCCGCTGGGGGAGCATTGTTCAGCCAAAAGACGGGCCCACAGCTGATATGTGCAGAGGTGGTGGTGGGAGCCTCTCCTGCATCCGTGGCAGTGCTAAGGATGTCTGACTGATGGCTTGGCCCTGTATTACCAGGGATGGGTTTGAACTGCCTAAGTCTATCAGACAAATAGGATTGAAATTAGGATAATGTAAGGGCCAGTGCTCAGAGGTCAGGATATTGGTGACTGTTGGGCAGGGTGGATGGCTCCCCTCTGGGGAGCAGGCCTAAGCCGTCAGTTGGACATCCCCCGAGGGCTCCTGGACTGTGAGAGAGGGCACAGGTCGAGCTGAGGGACACCCCCAGTGTACTAATTTCATGCACTGGGCATCTAGTCATACTATAAAATGCCTAAGCAGTAACTGAGTAAAGCAAAGTGGCTTTTTCTCCAAAGTTGTTTTTCTCAAAGTCACAATTACTGAGATATTTTTTTTAATCAAAAAGTTTGTTTGTGTAACACACTGTACAAAGTTTCCTTTGTACACACTGCTTATCACTCATGTCCAGATACTTCTGTTAAAAAACAAACTTCAACTACGTAAATTTTATAGGTCTTACTGGCTTTACTCAACAATTCATGATTTAGGCAGCATCCCATCTAGCAAATAGAAAGAAACTCAGATGAGTATCAAATACCATACCTCTAACGAAGATTTGCCTTGTAGTTGATAACGTGACATGATACACTCTAATGGGGCACTCTGTCCTGGTGGTGAATGCTGATAACTTGAAAAATAAAGGCCAAAGTGAGGCAACAAGCGTTTATTTGAGGTCAAAACAAACTGAAATCCATGGGGATAAATTCAGGAAGGAACCCAAATTGTACCCCAGTTATGGGGGTGAAGGAAAGGGGTTTTTATGAGGAAGGGAAGGGAAATAATTACATAGATAGAATAGAGGAATTTATATTGATGCTAAAAAGCTAAGTTACTTTTTAACTATACATGGCTTGTTGCTGATTAAAAATGTCAAAATTATCAGTGCTTGTGGTGAGGAGGTCTGCTTTCCTACTAACTTTACAAACAATTCTTTTCAAGACAATGTTGGTTTGGCTCAAGTCCAAAGGTTATTTTGCTCAGTTCAATCATTTGAAATGTACAAGGAGCAAGATGTGCAAGGGATGCGGGCTCTGTTTTTGAAATGGCTACATTTGTATCAATTTTCTCAACACAATAGGCTTTGGAGCCAAAGAGCCTTAAGGCAGCTACCATCAGTTCCTTTCTTATTTTGTTCTATGAACTTACCAAGTTACTCAGCTTTTCTGACCAATATTTTCTTCTTTGATGTGAAAATAATTATCGTTTGTAACTTATTGGATCTTTTTTTAAGTGCAAAGTAAATGACATTAACATATGTACAACACATTACACAATGTCTGATAGGTAGTGAGCAGTTAACAAATGTTAGCAACTATGAAAGGCTGAGTCTAAATGTAAAGTTGTTGTTATTCACACAGGCTAGCTGGCTTTTTGAGCAGCACTTCCCACAGAAACATGCTTGACTTAGCAAGTCTCTTCTAAAAGCTCTTATTTACCAGTAACATTACCCATCATCTCAGGCATATGAACTCATACACAGTTTATTTACTTATATGCCATTTTTTCTCAGTGATTTATTAAGATAAAGTAGTAATAAATATTATACTTACTAGGGGCATGATGCATGAAATTCGTGCACGGAAGGGTAGGTCCTTCAGCCCGAGCTGCACCCTCTCCAATCTGGGAGCCCTCAGGGGAGCCCTCTCCAATCCGGGAGTTTCTGTCTGTCATTGCAATCATATGAGCAAATTGTCTGAGACCCCAACAGAGTTTGGTTTTGTGCTCACAGAATAGTAGAGGTCTTTTTGTTTTCTTTGCTCCATTGGTGAAGATTTCCTAGAAGTTGCAGGATATCTTCCTTTTAATTTTTCCTCAACACTTTGACTTTACTTATGTCTCTCACCTATGCTTTCCCTCCATCCCCCACCCGTAACAGTAACTTGCTCCACGCTCACTTTCTCTAGTGTCTAGGAGATCACGCAATGCAATTGCCACCAGAACCATGATTCCCAGCATTCCTGATGCTCCCCGCGCTCTGGGCTTCCGCTTCCATTCCAGGGGCTTCCACCAGAACTACAATTCCCAGAACTGCTGGTGCTCCCCGCGCTCTTGGTTTTCGCTTCCGGTCCAGGGGCTGCAGAAATGAAAAGGAGTGGGAACTTCAGCCTCCCCCAGGCTGGGCTGACAGGACCAGACACTTCATTGGCGTCCCTGGGACCGAGGCCGTCGGTACCTGCAGTGTAGGCTTAGAGCGGCTGGGGGCGGGAACGCCTAACCCTGGCCACTCCATGCCTGCGCACGTGTGCATTGCCCACAGGCCCGCCATCTTTGTCAGGTTAATTTGCATACTCTCTCCTGATTGGCTGTGGTCGTCACAAAGGGGTGGTCAATTTACATATTTGTCTATTATTAGTATAGATTGTGTTTGTACTTCACATTTTAAATCTTCTCTTTGTAATAATCTTATCCTATCTAATAAAGAGGGACTATGCTAATTGACTACCATGCCCTCTCAAAGATGGTGGCACCCACAGCCAATAAGGAGGGAATATGATAATTGACTTCCCTGCTCTCAAAGATGGCGGCGTACACCACCAATAAGGAGGGAATATGCAACTTGACTGCCCTGCTCTCAAAGATGGCAACGTCCACCACCAATAAGGAGGGAATATGCTAATTGATTGCCATGCCCTCAAAGATGGTGGCGCCCAGTCCCCTCAGCCCCCCAGCTGCCCAGGGCTGGCCCGAGGCACAGGCAAGCCTCGGATGGCGGCTACCCAGCCGCCCAGGGCCACCTGAGGCTCAGGTAACCAGGGCCGGCTGAGGCTTATGTTGCTGGAAGTGGCAGCAGCAGAGGTGTGATGGGCGTCACCTTCTCCTGATCACCAGGTTGCCTCCTGCCCCTGAGGGCTCCAAGACTAAGAGAGGGGGCAGGCCAGGCTGTAGGATTCCCCCTCCAGTGAATGAATTTTTGCACTGGGCCTCTAGTCTATTAATAACTGGTAACTACAATAATAGGATCTGGAGAGTATTATACTAAGCAAAATAAGCCAATCAGAGAAAGACAGCTATCACATCATGTCACTTATATGTGAAATACATGAACAAAATAAATTGATGAATAAAATAGATCCAGAGACATGGAAGCATGGAATAGACTAACAAATGTCAGAGGGAAGGGCCACGGGACTCAGGGGGAGAGAGGTGGGGAAGGGGGGAGAAATTAACCAAAGAACTTATATGCATTTATGCATAACCCATAGACACAGGCAATAGTGTGGTAGGCCTGGGGGAAAGGGGCAGGAGTAGATGGGAGGGGGTTAATAGGAGGAAAAGGGAACATCTGTAATACTTTCAACAATAAAGATATATTTAAAAAATAATAATTTTTGCTAATGTTACTATATAAAATGTATTAAATATTGTAAAACCTATAGAATTAGCATCTCTATGTTCTAAGCTAACTATAAGGTTTGCATCTCTACATTTAATGTCACATCTGAAGTATCAGTTTCCAGGTCTGAGTGTAGAGTTCAGATATACAGTGGCTTCAAGAAATCAAATATAGTAAGAATTTAACAATTATGAGATGCAAAGAAAGGGTTGAAAGATTAAGTTTAAGAAAAAGAATCATAAGCTAAAGCAACAAGTTGACAGGTACAACACACGTTGCCCCTAAACCTGTAATTATCATAAAATATGAAGCTACCATGACTAGTAACAGTTGGTAGAGAGAATGCTCTTAAGGGTATCACTGGTTTGAATCAAGCTGAAAAATAATTTGTCTTTCCTTTTTGTTTTAAACGCAGAGAAATTTGTCTGTGTCACATCTCATCAAATTTTCTATGTCAAGCCACATCATGTTAGAAAAATCCATTCTGCTGTTGTCTCTTCAGATAAGTCTCCTGGGAGTCACTCTTGGTGGGAATGTTCTGATTTGGCCAATGGAAGGTAGTCATTGGCTAAATGTTAAGATAATTATAGATGAGCTGATTAACAAACAGCATAATGTGACTGTCCTAGTTGCTTCTGGTGCACTCTACATCAAGCCCACCTCTAACCCATCTCTGACATATGAAATATATAAGGTGCCCTTTGAGAAAGAAAAAGTGGAAGAAACGATCAAGAAGTTTATTTTGACATGGATGGGAAATAAACCAACTCCTTCAACCATTTGGAGATTCTATCAGGAGATTGGCATAGCCGTCGAGGACTTCCACATGCTGAGTAGAGAAATCTGTGATGGTGTTCTCAAAAACCAAAAGCTGCTGGAAAAGCTGAAGAAAAGCAAATTTGATGTCCTGGTATCGGATCCATTATTTCCTTGTGGTGATATAGTAGCTTTAAAACTTGGAATTCCATTTGTGTACACCTTGAAGTTTTCTCCAGCATCAACAGTGGAAAAACACTGTGGGAAGATACCATACCCTCCTTCCTATGTTCCTGCTGTTTTATCAGAACTCACTGACCAGATGTCTTTTACTGACAGAATAAGAAATTTCATCTCCTACCATCTACAGGACTACATGTTTGATACTCTTTGGAAATCATGGGATTCCTATTATAGTGAAGCTTTGGGTAAGTAACTTTGTTTGTATTATTTAAATTAAAACAAACAGAGCTCTTTTTTGTTTCCTATGATAATTTTTAGTCATACATATTGATAACTATCTCTTATTACCATTTGTTAACAGTAAAGGACATAAAATTCAATATGCTTTGGAACTATATTTGGCTGTTTTCTAATTTTATGTACTTGAAGATACCAATTACATATTTTTATGCATAACATACCGAGACAAATACAATTTTTAATTTAGGACTTGATTCCCATTTACATATTGCATTGAAAATAGAATTCACCTAGAAACTTCAGTGGTGTGTGGGGGAAGGGGGGCCGGGGGGAGCTGAAAGAGATTAAGCTTTCTACAAGCCCATTATTAAAGAGACCTTTGTGTCTGTGTGTGTGTTTAGAACACACATGTATATGAATAATCTCTGATCATTGCTCATAGCCTTCCTACTCTTTATCAGGCACTCTCTTGGATAGGGAGGTACAACAAAGACTAAGATGAAGTTTCTAGCTTCAAGGATTTCACAGTCAGACATAGAAACCCTATCTAATAAAGTTGGAATATGCAAATTGACCATCACTTCATGACAAAGATTGTGGCACCCACAACCAATAAGGAGGGAATATGCAAATTGATGCAACAAAGATGGCGGAGGCCCGGCTGGGATGCTTGCATCGTCAACATGGCAACGACTCAGGCATTCCTCTTCACCCTGGCCACTCCAGGCCTCTGGGCAGCGCGTGAAGTCGGAAGGTGACTCTGGGCCAGATCAAAGGTGGAAAGGGGTCTCCGAGCCGGAGAAAAGGCGAAAAGGCGGCTCAGGCCAGGAGCGAAGGTGTAAAGGCAGCTCCGGGCCAGATCAAAGGTGGTGCCAGCAGCCAGGGGAATGAAGGCCTATTCTTGCACGAGTCTTCATGCATTGGGCCTCTAGTTAGACATGAAAGGGAATATTTACAATATGAATGGCGTGGATAATGAAAATATATATAAAGAACAGAAACGGTATAAAGGAGATAGGCAGTATATGACAGGACAGAGAGGTACTCTGAAAAACTTCAGAGTTGAGACGATACAAAAGGAAATTTTTAAATAGTAAACATGAATTTTCCTGAAAATGAAGTGTGTGGGGAAAGAAACAGTGTGCCCAATATTGTGGAATCTAGAAATAGCACGTGTGTGGTGGGTATTATTGACGAGTCAGTATTTAGGAAGGTCAAAGTATAAGGTGCAGAGGTATGGGATAAAAAACTTGGAAGATGTCAAGAATGAATGGGTTACATAAATATTTTCCTTTTTTAAAATTCTTTATTGTTGAAAGTATTACATATGTCCCCCTTTTCCCCATTGACCTCTCCCAGCATGTCCCCACCACTAGGCCAGGCCTTTATCCCCTTATTGTCTGTGTCCATTGGTTATTCTTATATGCATACAAGTTAATTGTTTGATCTCTTCCCATCCATCCACCCTCTCCTGCCTTTCTTCTGAGGTTTAACAGTCTGTTCGATACTTCTGTGTCTCTGGATCTAGTATGACATACAAGATGCTTTTCAAAGCATCTTGTATGTCATGCTAAGCATCTTGATTTGTATCTTAGAAGTAACTGGGAACAATCTGAAGGGATGTTTTATGACTAGATTTCATCCTATATAATAAAAGCCTAATATGTTAAGTGTCCTGTCGTACATTCAACCAATCAAAGCATAATATGCTAATGATATGCTAAGGCCACTCAATTGCTCACTATGACGTGCACTGACCACCAGGGGGCAGACTCTCCGACCAGTAGGTTAGCTTGCTGCTGGGGTCTGGCTGATCAGAACTGAGTGAGACAGGACTGACCTGCCCTGGAGCTCTCCCATGGTCCCTCCCCAGCTGTCCAACCTCCCACGTCCCTCCCTGGCCCCGATAGTGCATGTGTGGGGTCCCTCAGCCTCGCCTGCACCCTCTTGTAATCTGGGACCCCTCAGGGGATGTTAGACAGCCGGTTTCAGCCCGATCCTGCAGGCCAGATTGAGGGACCCCACTTGTGCATGAATTCGTGCACCAGGCCTCTAGTTTTATATAAAATATATGGACAAATGTGGACCTAGAGTGGACAAATGTTAGACTGTAGGCTACTGCATCACTCCAGGAAACATGTGGGAAAAGCATGTACTACTGAAGTAGCTTATGAACTAGAAAAATAATGCAGATGGGAATACATAGTAACACACTCAGAAGAACAGGCTCTGGAAAAACAATTTCTGCTTACATGTGTGACTATAAAAAGTAATTAAGTTTCTTTGTACCTACACTTATTTATCCCATCTCAAACAGGGCTACTACTAAAAGGACTATATTAGTTAACCAAAAAGATTTTTAGAAGATAAAATCTGTTCAATTAGTATTCATTGTTTATCAGGTAAAATTAAAACAAGCTGATGGCTAATTAGTGAGAGTGTTATAAGGGATGAGAAAGAGATTAAATTATTTATTTTTAAATCGAGATATAATTGACATATATTAATGTCAGGAATACAGCATAATGATTAGATATCTATAATAATAAAAGCGTCCTTCCAGATGACCTTCCAGACGAAGCCGGGGCTACAAGAGAAGCCCGAGTCCCAGGTGCAAGAGGGAAGACGGTGCCAGCATCCAGGGGAAGGGAGGGCTACTCTTGCATGAAATTCATGCATCGGGCCTCTAGTTTGTATATATTGCAAAAAAATGATCACGAAAATAAGTCTAGTTAACATTCATTACCACACATAGTTACAAGTTTTTCCCTTGGGATGAGAACTTTTAAGATTTACTCTCTTAGCAACTTTAAAATATGCAATACAGTATTATTAACTAGTAACCATGCTGTACATTATATTCCCATAACTTATTTATTTTATAACTGGAAGTTTGTACATTTTGACTCCCTTCACCCATTTTGTCCATCCCCTACTCCCACTTTTGGCAAATACCATTCTGTTCTCTGTATCTATGAATTTGATGTGTATTTGTTTTGTTTTTATGTTTCTTTTTTTTTGAAGCTTCCACAAATAAGTGAAATCATATGGTATTTTCTTTCTCTGTCAAATTTATTTCACTTAGCATAATGCCCTGAAGTTCCATCCATGTTGTTGCAAATGATAGGATTTTCTTTTTTTATAGCTGAATATCTCATTGCATATATAAACCACATTTTCATTATCTATTCACCCATCATTGGACAGTTGAGTTGTTTCCATGTCTTGGCTATCTATACTACTAAAAGGGTAATATGCTAATTAGACCAGATGTCTTCTGGACGTTCTTCTGGACATAGCCACGGTGGCAGCAGTTGAGGCAGAGGCTGTTAGGGGCGATCAGGCCAGCAGGAGAGAGAAGTTAGGGGTGATCAGGCCGGCGGGGGAAAGCAGTTAGGGGGCAATCAGGCCAGCAGGCAGAGGCAGTTAGGGGTGATCAGGCAGGCAGACAGGTGAGCGGTTAGGAGCCAGCGGTCCCAGATTGCAAGAGGGATGTCCAACTGCCGGTTTAAGCCCAATTCTGCAGGGATCAGGCCTAAATAAGCAGATAGACATCCCTTAAGGGGTCCCAGATTGGAAAGGGTGCAGGCTGGGCTGAGGGACACCATTCCTGTGCACAAATTTCATGCACTGGGCTTCTAGTTGTAAATAATAGGCTATGATCATAGTGGTCCAGACATTTCTTTGAAACAGTGATTTTCTCTCTGGAAGTATACTCTAGAAGTGGAATTGATGAATAGTTATGGAGTTCTATTTTTAACTTTTTCAGTAATCTCTTTAAAGTCATGCAGGGCATAATAATGTTTTGGTCAACAATGAACCACATATATGAGTGTGGTCTCATAAGATTATAATGGAGCTGAACATTTTCTATCACCTAGTGATGACAGTAGTAAATACTGTAACATTGTAACACAATGCAATACTCCTGTGTTTGTAGTCATGCTGGTGTAAATAAGCCTACTGTGCTGATAGTCATATAAAAGTAGAACACATAAAAACATGTACAATGCATGATACTTGATAATAATGAACTCTGTTACTGGTTTATATATTTGCACAGCTATACTTTTAATTGTTATTTTAGAGTGTACTCTTTGTACTTATTTAAAAAAAAAGCTTGTGCCCTGGCCAGGTAGTTCAGGTGATTAGGGCATGGACTTGATAAACCAACGTTGCCAGTTCAGATCCCACGTCAGGGCACATACAAGAAGCAACCAATGAATGCAGAAATAAGTGGAACAATAAATGGATGTTTCTCTCTCTCTCAAAGAAAATGAATTTTTAAACAAAGCTTGCTGTAAAACAGTGTGCCATGTTACACTAGCAGCAGCCTCATACACCTTGTGTTTACTGCATCTCTTGATTGCATTATTTTCTCTTATGATTGATTTTATCTCACTTTTTTAAAATATAAATTTAGTGTAGCCAAAGTGTAGCATTTAAAAATTCACAGTAGTGTACAGAAATATCCTAGGCCTTTACACTCACTAACCACTCACTCACTGAGTCACCCAGAACAGCTTCCAGAGCTGCAAGCTCCATTAATTGTGAGTGCCCTACACCAGTGTATCATGTTTTAATCTTTCGTTCTGTGTTTTCACTGTACCTTTTCTGTTTATATATATATTTAGATACACAAATATTTACCATTGTTTATAATTACCTACAGTATTCAGTCAGAAACATGCTGTATAGGTTTGTAGCCTAGGAGCAATAGGCTATACTGTATAACCTAGGTGTGTGGTAGGCTACACCATCTATGTTTGTTTAAATGTACCCTATGATGTTTGCATAACAACAAAATTCCCTACAATGCATTTTTCAGAATATATACCCATCCTTAAGTGGTACACGACTGTACTGTCTTCCAAAAGTGCTCCAATAATATACATTCCCACCAACAGTGCACAAGGGTTCCCTTTTCTCCATATTCTCGTCAACACTTATCTATTTTATAACAGGTGTGAGGTGATATCTCATGTGGTTTTAATTTGCATTTCCCTGATGATTAGTGATGTTGAGCACCTTTTCATGTACCAGTTGGCCATTTGTATATCTTCTTTAGAAAAGTATCAAATCTTCTGCCCATTTTTTACCACATATTTTTGCTAATGAGTTGTATGAATGTTTATATATTTTACATATTAACACCTTATCACACCTATGATCAGCAAATATTTTCTCCCATTCAGGAGGTTGCCTTTTCATTTGTTGATGGTTTCCTTTGTTGTGTTGATGCTGCTTTAGTTTTATGTCATCCCATTGTTTATATTTGCTTTTATTGACTTTGCTTTTGGTTTAAAATCCCATAAAAGTCATTATTAAGAACAATGTCAAGAAGCTTACTGCCTATGTTTTCTTCAAGGGATTTTATGGTTTCAGGTCTTATAACTAGGTCTTTAATCCATTTTGAGTAAATTTTTGTGTCTGGTGTAAGATAATGTTCAGTTTTATTTTTTTGCATATGGTTGTCCAGTTTTCCCAACACCATTTATTAAAGAACATTTCTTTCCCCATTGTATATTTTTGGACCTTTTTTCATAAATGAATTGACCATATAGGCATGAGTTTATTGGTAAGGAGTGTCTTAGTGTTAGTTCTAGTTGCTGCATCACCTTCTCTAGATATGTTAAATAATTGCCCCCGGATTAAAAAATGGATTTTCTCTTGGAAATGTAAACAGAGACCTATTTATCCTGTCATTCAGAGAGAATAAGCATAGCTATTATGAGGGTTATAAACTATCCTATGATGATAGCAGTAAATAGTCAACATCATGGGACTAAAAGTGAAAAATAGAGGATGACGAAATTGTCATTATATGAGCCAATGAAGCTGTTAATATTTCAAAAACTCTTTAATCTCCTCATGCATGCAGTAAACTAACAGTGACATGGAGTCTGTGCACTGTCTCAGTTCATAAAATAGAGGAAGGTAAGTGGAGAGTTCTTTGCTCACTAGATATGTCCCCATTTTTATCTCATTATCTAAACTTTTATCAATTGCTTCTTCTCAACCTTGAAGTAATAGCTATCATGATTACACTGCTCCTATTCATCCTGGTGAGATTATCCCCAGATAAACCTTCCCCATGTTGGCAGTCTCAGTATCACAGGTTCCATTGTATTGTGCTGGTAAGTTAATGCTGGTAATAAAACCACTCTGTCTCACTATTCTTCAAGTCTTCACAGGAGACTAATACTCCTTAACAATTTGTTCATGGGAATGTAATGAAGATTTCTAAAAATGTTCCTAACAGTCTGATTTTGATAATATCATGTTTCTAACAAAATTATACTTTTCTGACTTAGCATGACTATTTAAGTTTGTTTTATTAAAACACATCCTTATTGATGCCCAGGGACATTGAACACTCATACTCAAAACACCAGGAAAGAAGCAATAGCACTGACATCGCAGAGTAATTTATTTTTGTGCAAGTCTTTGTACATGTGATAAATGTGAATGATAAATAGAACCCATGTGTAAAAATAACATCTCCAATTTGTAATTTGAATTTACTTTTGCTTTAGCTTGACTGCTCTAATCAAAGTCATTGCAAAGAATCCATATGCACTCAGGTCTCAGGCTGTCACACTTGAGTAAATAAACAAAACAATTCTGTAAGATTAGTTTTCTGCAGTGTCATGCAATTAGAACCTCAAAGTGAGTCCTTAATCTTTGCTAATTGCTAGGAATTGGATATTATAATGTCAAATTACTTCTTTCATTTCAAGTCACGGTTATTTGGCTCAGACTCCTGGATATCATTTTAGTAATAGCAGTTAACTTTTGTTGATCTCATCCTATGCCACAGACATTGTGATAAGTGCTTCATGTGTATTATATCTCTTTATCCTTGCAATAAATCTGTGAAGAAAAAAACTACTATTACAGATAAAAATGTTGAGGCTTAGAAATATCAAACATGTTAAAATAAAATTATATAGCTACCAGTTTGAGAAAATAGTTTTCAAAGACTTAAAGAAGTCTTTCTGACACCAAAGCTTCTAGAAATTTTTTTCTCTCCTTTTAAAATTTCAGGTGTAAACCTTAGCAATTATTTAGAATACTTTTGGCTTAAACTTTCTTGGGTGCTTTCTTCTTCCTTTCAGTGCATTTAGCCTTTGAAATCTGCAGTTCTAGTTCTCATCTACTTCAGTTTGCTGATTGGAATTAAATTGGGCCATGTTATCACTAGGGAACTTGCTAGTCCCTTAAGCACAAGTCTCCAGGTGATTCTGTTGCCTGGAGAAATTTGCCTGAGAATAGCTTTTGAGTCTTAAGAAAGCTTCTCTTTAAAATAAAGAAATACCTGCTGCAGATTTCAATATATTTGTTTAAAGTTGAACCAGGTAAATTTTGTTTCTATGTTTGTATTAACAACAAAAAAGCCACAAAAATTAGGGAAACATTTAAGGAAGAATAATGTGGCATTTTAATGACAGTAAAAAATATTTATAATCCATAAACATTACCTATTGCTACCAACAGTTTTATACTTTGGCCACTATAAAAACAAACAGGTTTTTATTCGTATGAGTAACCTTTATATGTTAAAATTTTATAAATACCTAATGTAGTATTATAAATAATTAAATGAATGATTTCTGAGAACGCCATCTATAATAACAATAAATTGTATTGCAAATATATTAATTTAAATGTAAAAAACAGATCTTCAAAAAAGAAAAATTTATGATCAAAACATTTAGATTTTTGCATGAACTAAGTAGTCACAGACACATGTAATTAACATAAAATAAAGTGCTAGAAATTAAACAAATTTGAGTTTGTATATTTCCAAAGTATTTTATTTACAGTAGAGTGAACATTTTATTTATTTATTTAAAATTTTATTGATTTTTTTTAGAGAGAGAAAAGGATAGAGAGAGAGAGAACACTAATGTAAGACAGAAACTTCAATCTTTAGACTCTAGCATGCGTCCTGACGGGGAATCAAACCTGCCACCTTTTGGTGTACAGGACGATGCTTCAACCAACTGAACCACCTGGCCAGGTACACTAAACATATTAAAGGAGCTTCTCTTTCTGTTCTTTATGAGCTTTCTTTCCTTTATTTTTCTATTTTTTTCTTCCCTGCATAATTTTCCCTCTAGATCTATCAATACTATCCCAGGTATTAATTAACAGCAGGAATTAATAGTTGATTCCATTAATGGTACTTTATTACAAAGGCTATATTCAAAAGATTGTTATGTTACACTACCTTTGGCCTTCCTCCCTCCCTTAATTTATTTTCCTTTTCTCTCCCTCTCTTTCTTCATTTTTTCTTCCTTCCTTTACTCCCCATTCCCTCCCTCCCTTCCTTCCTTCCTTCCTTCCTTCCTTCCTCCCTTCCTTCCTTCCTTCCTTCCATCTTTTCTTCCTTTCCATCTTTCTTTCTTGGTGTAAAAAGTATTTACTGAACAACAACCTAGTCTCTAAAACTTTCTGTGTATTGGGAATACAAGAGTTAGCAAACAAATTAAAATCTCTATCCCCATAAGCTTACATTCTAGTAAGAGGAGACAAATGATAAATAAAATAAATATGCAAAATATATAGAATGTTAAAGTGTAATATATGCTGTATAGTAGGTTCTGGGAATAAGATTACAATTTTAAATAGGATGGTCAGGAAAGGTCTCTAATGAAAGGGTGACATTTGAACAAAGACCCAAGGGCAGTGAGGGTGACAGCCAAGAGGCTCCCTGGAGGAAAAGCTCTCAGGCATAGATAAGAACAAGTACAAAGACCTGTGTAAGCCATACAGGCAGTAATATTTTTACTGTAATTTAACATTAATCGTATCCTTCACAAGTAGGATTTGCATATGTGTATTTTTTCGTTCCTTGATGTTAGAATATTCTTCATCCAATTTTCCAACACTTAAACTTTTGAAATTCTTCACAGAATTGGTCTAGAGGGAGAATATTAAACATATCACACATATAAATAAGACATATGCAAGTTAACTAAAATTTTCATATACTTTTGAAGATATGGTAATTAGAATTTTGAAAGTAAAATTTTGTTTTAATATTCTTTATGATGCAATTTAACTATATTTTCTTTACTTCATAATTCCAAATTTCATATGCCTCAAAAATGTATTTTTCTGTAAATTTAGATGTTAGTCACATGATTATTTTCTAAGACATCCAAAATGTGTTCAATAATAATTATCACTACCCATATATGTATCACATGCTGACTATTGTAGGTACTGAATAAGCTAATAATGGGATTACAAAAGGTAAGGTTGTGCAGGGTCTTGAAAAGAAATGAGATTCTTAGTTCAAGTTGAACCTGCTGTGTGATCTCAGACAAGGCCAGGACAGATTATATAATGTATGAGAAAGCATGTTCCAACTTCTCATTTCCACAGGACAATCTATTTCAGAAATCACACAGGTTGAGAAATTCAGAGTAGTATTTACTTAAATCCTTCATGTTCCTCATGTTACTAAACCTATTTGAATTATATTGTCAGGAAGAACTGGTATAATCCAATTTGTCTTTTGTTTTTAATTATATTTTTAAAGTATTAATGACACCTGCTAACTGTAAACTGATCATAAAATAGGAGGGGCACCTGATATTTATTATTATTATTTTTGAATACAGGAGATTTAATAATATGTAAAATTTCTGTGCAATTTCCATTTCAATGGCTGTGCTTCACTTCTGTGGGGAAAATAAACCAGAAAAACAGTATGATTAATAGTGGTAAAGAAAACCCCCAATATCTATATTGAAGGAAAGAGAAGGAAATAATAAGGAAATATCTAACTGCACTAGTTAAAAAATCCTGTTTTATTTATCAGGGAAGAGGTCCTAAATCTTATTGAGGAAGCAAGTAAAAATGATCATCAACTCAATTTTAAATATGTTACTAACACTTAAAGGAACAGGCATGTTTCCAAAATATGACATCACTGCTATGCATTTCCAAGAATGAATCTATTGATAAATCTCACCCAGGTGCAGTGTTCCATGGGGCACTTTCAGATTGAACTGATCTCTTCCCGGACCTTTAAATTGAGAGATATCCCACACAACATATAGATAATTCTTATGTGCGTAGGATTTGGGACTAGCCTTTGCTGTACCTATAGTAAGGCAAGGGCTTGAACACTGCAGTGAAAATAGCTAAACAGTAAGGCAACTTGGATGGCCCCACTTTGCCTCTGTCTTGGTTTCCCAGTCTTCTCTCTTCCAAAGTTCACTGCAGATCAGGAGAGCAGAAAGCCCAGTACTAACTTATGCACTACTTGGCCAGTGTAGCCTACTTTTACCTGTCAGTACCATGTTGGCTCTATGCTGGCCTCTCTTTCCATCTATGTTAGATAAGTTTCCTAGAAGTAATGCTACCTATTCCAGCCAATGGAAACAAAAAAGCCTCTGAAAATTTTCCCCCAAACCCACTTGCCTAGAACTGGGCTACATTACTCCCAACATTATTTATGTACTAGAGGTCCGGTGCACAAAATTTGTGCACTCGGGTTGGGGGGAGTCCCTCAGCCTGGCCTATGCCCTCTTGCAGTCTGGGACCCCTCAGAGGATGCCCACCTGCTGGCTTAGGCCCGCTCCCTGGGGGATCCGGCCCAAGCTGGCAGTCAGACATCCCTCTGGAAGCCCAGCAGCCCTAGGGGGATGTCCACTTACCAGCAGGGAGCAGACCTAAGCTGCAGTTGGACATCCTTAGCGCTGCTGAGGAGGCAGGAGAGGCTCCCACCACCACCGCTGTGCTGGCAGCCATCAGCCTGGCTTGTGGCTGTGCAGAGCTCCACCTGTGGGAGCGCACTGACCACCAGAGGGCAGCTCCTGCATTGAACGTCTGCCCCCTGGTGGTCAGTGTGTATTATAGTGACCAGTCATTCCCAGTGGTTCTGCTGTTAGGGTCAGTTTGCATATTACCCTTTTATTATATAGGCTAGAGGCCTCGTGCATGGGTTGGGGCCGGCTGGTTTGTCTTGAAGGGTGTCCCGGATCAGGGTGGGGGTCCCGCTGGGGTGCCTGGCCAGCCTGGGTAAGGGACTAATGGGTGTCTGAAGGCTGGTCACACCCCCTTTAGGGTGGGGGATCCCCACTGGAGTGCCTGGCCAGTCTGGGTGAAGGGCTGATGGCTGTTTTCTGGCTGGCCAAGCCCCCCGGCGACTGAAGTTCCAAGCCTCTCCTTTTTTTCTTTTTTTCTTTTATTCTGGGATTTATTTACCTTCTATAATTGAAACTTTGTAGCCTTGAGAGGAGCGGTTTATTTACCTTCTATAATTGAAACTTTGTTGCTTTGAATGGAGCTCACAGCTGCCACGGCAAGGGGGAAGCTTGGGGCAACCATCATTGGGGCAACCAAGCCTCCTGCTTGCTCCAGCTCCGTGGCTGCTGGCCGCCATCTTGGTTGGGTTAATTTGTATATAGTCACTCTGATTGGCTGGTTGGCATGGCTTAAGGTGTAGCAAAGGTATGATCAATTTGCATGTTTGTCTTATATTAGTGTAGATATGCGATCTCTCACTCCCTTTTGGAGCCCAGTATTTTGTTAGTTTTTAATGTATCCCACTCCCATTCTAAGCCCCATTCCCGACCTCCCATCCTTTTTTCTGGAAAACTTGGATCTCTCTGTTCATCTTCTGTCACACAAGTCGTCTTCTAATTCTTTCTCATGTACAGCTTTGCTGTGATCAGTGCTGTGAGGTGTTCTTAAATTTTCTGTAAATTTTCTTTTGAAGTAAAACATAAATTGAACATTTACAACTCATTGAAGTTTCACAATGTGAACCCACCCATGCAACCAGCACCCAAATTCAGAAACAAAATATTGTTACAACCCATAACTCCTCTTCATTGTTCATACCAGCCCCTACAACCCCCATCCCCATCTAGGTTTGAACACTTTCTTGACTTCTAACACCATGGAGTAATTTTGCCTGATTTTAAATTTTGTATTAATGAACCACACATTATGTACTCCCATTCTAAGTCCCATGATGCTTCTTTTATTTAACATCATGTTTACTATATTTGTCTAATTGTAGCAAATATAATAATATATTTGTTTATTATATTTGTTGCATGTAATTATAATTTGTTAATTCTCACAGTTATATAGATTCTATTGAATTAATACACCACATTTTACTTATACATTCTACTGTTGATGGACATGTAGACTATCTAGTGTTAGCTATTTATGATAAACAATGCTATAAACATTCTTGTACATGTCTTTTGTAAATATACATGTGCCATACTGTTGGGTTTATTTATTTATAAGAGTGAAATTGCTAGGCCATAGCATATGCCAATGTTTAGCTTTAGTAGGTACTGCTAAAATCTAGTTTCACAAGTGCTTGTATCAATTAATAACCCTACCAGTGATCCACTGGAATTCCATGTTTTCTCCATTCTTACTAACATTTAGATATTTTTTTCTTTTTATAAAATGTAACCATGCTGTTGATGTATAGCGTTATCCCTTTTTTATTATTAAGGGATAATTGATCTATGGCCAAAAAATAATTACGTAAAGTTTACAGTGTGGTTTATTTTGACAAAGGTATATACCTCTTTAACTATCAGTCTCTTGGTTCCCTCTCTAATGAAAGCTACTCTCCAGACTTTTTCAGATACTGAGGAACTCCGGAAAACTAATATCTTAGTTTTCCTTCTTATTCACTTCTATTTTTATTTTCTTGGATTTTTAATGCATTCTTTAATCATTTTAATCGTAAAAGTGACATTATTACATTGTCATTCATGTTCAGTTTGTGATCATCTATTCTAGAATCTCTGATATAGATCTCTATTCAGTGATTCTGCAGGTAATTAATGTCTTTGCTACCTGTACCATCGTTATTGCTAACAATAAATAGAAACTCTTAATAAACACCTGCTTGGTACCAAGCACTTTGATAGGTACATTGCAGATGTTGCTAATCCACAACAAAAACATCCAAGAACTATCATTATCTGCCTTTTAGACACAAAGCATTAGAAACTCAGAAAGATTAGTTGCTGTGCTCACGAAATATGTCATTGAACAAGATAAGAACCTAGAAATAGTTAATCTTCTACATAAAGAAACGTATGGTTCCCAGGAGTAAGCCGCTCGAGAATCTCCAGGATTTTAATTTTAGAAGTCATGCATAAGGAAGAGAAAGAAGCAAGGCCGCCCACCCTTGTGCGTGGTGATCTGGTGTGTCTTGTGAGAATTCTCTCATCCAACTTTCCTTAGGACACTGCTGTGAAATCCTTGTGACACAGTTTGTTTTGCAAGTTTAAAATCTTTTTAAATATTTTGGTACGAACTGTCTGAGTTTTCATAGAGGAGTGCATGGTTGGTCCTGGGTGCAGAACTTTGCTCTGCCTTATACAAGGTTGCATCCACAGGAAAAGTATGAAAGGCCCGGGCCCAGGTGCTTTTGGCCTCTCCTGCCTGTTTACATTGCCATGGCAATTTAGAAATTCAGCAGGTTCTTGAATAATTGTTTCATTCAATTTTGTTTTGTCATAATCAATGAGAGAAAATATTATACATTCCCAACAGGGGTCGCTGTTCGCACCAAGGATGTGCACATTAGGTGAATTAATTGTCCCAGTCTAAGTGAGGTAGGGGTGTGTGTGTGTGTGTGTGTGTGTGTGTGTGTGTGTGTGTGTGTGAGTGTGTGTGTGCATCCTCTGATAGATTGGCCTCCTTTGTCCAGAGTGGGTGGGTTCCTGCCCTGTGCCCTGAGCTGCTGGGGTGAGCCCCAGCCACCATGACCCTGAGCTGGAATAAGTAGGTTGAAAATAATTATCTTACTTGCTTTTATTAATCTTTCTTAAATATACTCACATTTAACTCAATATGTAATATTCTAAGGGTTTGGGGTCTTCATTTGTAAGTATTTGATGTTTCTGTGATCAGAAATATGCATAGAACTACTGTTTATGTCAATTAGCCTATGGTAAAATTGGTTTCATTATATGTAATTGCAATTAAACTCACAGTTTCCAAGAACCTACTGATGATGTTAAGTGAGGACTCATTTAACTGTATATATTTTGGATATTAATCCTTTGTCAAAACTGTTGTTTGCAAATATCATCTCCCATTTTTCAGTTACCTTTTTGTTTTGTTGTCAGTTTCTTTTGCTCTGCAGAAGCTTTTAAGTTTGATATAATCCCATTTATTCATTTTTGCCTTTACTTCTCTTTGGGGTCAAATTTTCTAGGAAAAATATATTATGTTATCTAATAATACTCCAGTAATGAACTACTTCAACCTTTGACTAACTAGAACCTTGCGAATAATATTTCAAATGATTGTATTTCTGGTGCCTGTCGCTATGTTGGTTCTCAGTTATGAAGCCCTGTTTGCTTGTAAAAGGGAGCTGCTAATTCAACTTGGAACTTTTTCTGGGAGAAGCCTTTGAAGCCCAGGGTCAGAATTTCTTCAAAGAGGCTTTTCTAGTTTGACTGTGAATTGGAAATCCATATGATAGCTGACTGTGCTAAGGATTCTTAGGAAGGAATGCCAAGTGAAACCCAGAGATTTTCCTTGCTGTAACGTCTGTGGTAAGGAATTCATCTGTACAGGTGAGGACTGACCTTGGGAATCTAGCATTACATGAACGTATGTGTGGGCTGGGGAGACTGGTAAGCGTTCAGATTTTCCTACTCTCTCACTCCTGACACACACTGTGTATTATTCAATGAAACAAGTCCTCTTTTGGTAAAAGTTTGTACGTCAGAATTCCTGTTTTTACTTTGTTTAATAACTCTGATTTTTTACTTTCTTAGCAATTTTATATTTCACCCAGAATTTTAAATATTTCTATTGGACATAAAAACATGTCTATAGCTCTAAATTTATGCAAAGGAATTCTCTAGGAAACATGAGTCTTTAGTTTTCTTATATAATAAAGTAACTTAGATATTTATCCAATAATACATTTATTTTGAGGTCAATATCTGAGCTGTATTTATATTTCATTGTTCTTCTCCAGCTTTGTTTGTGCTGTTTATAATGTATCATGAACCTTGTTATATAGTGAGTAGATAAGTTTATCAGTCCTTTTTTATCATTTCTGAGTTACATATCTTGTATAAAAGGACTTTCATCCTCTAAGATTATAACATAACCTCAACGTTCTTCTAGTGGATTTATAGCCCTGTCCTATCTTCCTGCTTCTGAGGCTTGTTTGGACTCTGCTTTCTACCAGTTACCAACAGAACTTATGCAATGCCTAATTGTGCAAAAGAGTAAAGCTCCCCAATTCCCGACCCTAGATTTATCTTTGCAACTTCTAAACAAATATACTCTGGATTTTTATTTTTCAATATAACAGAAACATTCTCAAGGAATTTGAAATTTCAATAATATGTCTTTCAAATTAATGAATTGTATATGATTTTATAACTGAATATAACCCTGGATATAACTATGTCACACTTAGAACACAGAATTATTAATATTATCCTTTACTTCCAAATGATACTTTTCAAACAGCTAATATCATTCTTAGAGATTTAAAGTATTATTTCTTCATTTCCTTCCTCCACCAAACAACTTCCTTCATAAGCTTTGTCCCTCCTCAGTTCACCCTTACCACCTAAGATCCATCTCCCTTATAGGTGTACCATAAGTGTTGGCTTAACTGACACATTTTCTGCAATAATCTGTAAACTCCTTTTGAATTGGAATTGTATCTTACTTATCTCTTTATTTCTTGTGCATTGTATAGAATCTGGCACATACTTATGCTAAAATTGCTTCTTGAAGGAATGACATATTCAAGGATTTGGAGACAAATTGGGTTGAATGGATGGATGGATACAAAAAATCTATATTTCTGAATTTACCACCCTCCCTCTCTTGAGATTGAAGCGTTCACGAGTCAAATTGGTATCTCCACAGACTTGTGCAATCATTAACTCACACACTGCAGGCCAAAAACTCTTCCTATAGCTACTCTTTCTTTAGTGTTTCATAATTTTTCTAGACTCATTATCATAAAAATTTATAAAGAACTTACAAAACTCAACACCAAAAAATAAACAATCCAATTAGAAAATGGGCAAAGGACCTGAAGAGACACTTCTCCAAAGATGACATACAAAAGGCCAAGATATGCTCAACATCACTAATCATCAAGCAAATTCAAATTAAAACCACAATGAGATATCGCCTCATACCTGTCAGAAGAGCTATCTTCAATAAATCAACAAACAGCATGTTGGCAAGCATGTGAAGAAAAGAGAGCCCTCATGACTGTTGGTAAGAATGCAGTTTGGTACAGCTACTGTGGAAAGCAATATGGAGTCCTCCAAAACATTAAAAATTGAACTTATGACCCAGTGATTCACTTCTAGGTATATATCCAAAGAATCCGGAAACACTCATTTGAAAGAATTTATGCACCCTTATGTTCATTCCAGTATTATTTTAATAGCCAATATTTGGAAGCAGCCCAATTGCCCATCAGTAAATGAGTAGATACAAATCGTTGGTGCATTTACACAATGGAACATTACTCAGTGGTAAAAAAAAAAAAAAAGAAGAAGAAGTAGGAGGAGGAGGAGGAGGAGGAGGAGGAAGAGGAGGAAATCCTACCTTTAGCGACAGTATTTATGTTCCTGAAGAATATTATGCTCATTGAAACAAGCCAGTCAGAAAAAGACAAGTACCATATGAGTTTACTTACATTGAAATCTAATGAACAAATAACCTAACAGACAAAATAGAAAGAGGCTTATAGATACAGAGAAAATACTAACAGCTCTCAGAGGGGGAGGGTTTTGAGGGACTGGGTGATAAAGGTAAAGGGATTAAGCAAAAAAGAGAAAACTCACAGTATGGTGATTATTAGAGAAAAAGGAAGGTGGAGGGAGGTAGAATAGGGTAAAACCAGGATAAATGATGATGGAAGGAGATTTGACAGGGTGGTGAACACAAAATACAATATACAGATGCTGTGCTACAGAATTGTATATCTGAAACCTATATAATTATATGAACCAATGTCACTCCAATAAATTCAATTTGAAAAAAAAAAAAGTTTGTTTTTTTCTTCACTGCTCTGAGTTAACCTCAACTCTAAATATACTGAAGTGATGTTTACTTAAGTGGCCATGATTTCCCTATAGTCATTCTTTTTCCTCCATTTACCTTCAGAACCCTCCTCTCACCCTGCCATCTGGGCTCAGCTGAAATGCCTCCTCCAACCTGAACCTCTGTCTAAGTTTCTTCACAGTGGAGTGACAGCTTCTTCTGGTGCCTTGAAACACTATAATATTTAGTATATTCCTCCTGTTATTACGTACTATATGTCTTATCCACATACCAGCAATACCAGCATGTAATCATCTTTCCGACAAAACCTATACTTTATGTTTTCCCAAATTATCAATCATCTTGTTCCATAAGATATACCATGTTATTTACTAGATCCAAAAAAATGGGTTACTCTACTATATTTTAAAAATTGCCAATTAAAAATATTTTTCTATTTTAACATATTAAAACAAACTGCTAGAATACTGCAAACATTTCCTACAAAATATTTAAATATTTCAGATCTTCTCCTGAACAAGTATCATGTTGTAGTGGGCCCAGTCAACAACACTGACAAAGTTCCGTGCATCTGTCAGTCACCAGAGCAGTTAATTTTTAACTTTATGTTTAAATTGCCACTTCACCTCTGTGCCCAGCAAATATTCACCCGCAGCAGCGCAGTGGGTGAAAGAACTCTGCCATGCTGTCTGAGAAGTGGATTTCAGCGGTTCTGCTGCTGCACCTCTGCTGCACTGGCTCTGGATCCTGTGGGAAGGTCCTGGTGTGGCCCTGTGACATGAGCCATTGGCTCAATCTAAAGATCATTCTGGAGAATCTCACAGACAGGGGGCATGAGGTGACTGTGTTGGTTTCTGCAGACTCGCTCATCATTGACTACAGTAAGCCTTCCACACTGAACTTTGAGGTGATCCCTATATCTCAGGAGGGAGATTATTTTGCAAATAAACTAAATGACTTCTTAGACTTAGCTACTACTGTCATGCCAACAATGTCACGCTGGCAGTCAGCAAGAAAAATGCAAGAATTTCTTCTTCAACTAACTGGACATTTAAAACTTCTGTGTGAGAGTGTAGTCTACAACCAGGCAATCATGAAGAAACTCCGGGAAACCAACTACGATGTAATGGTTATAGACCCTGTGATGCCCTGTGGAGAGCTGATTGCTGAGTTGCTGGAAGTCCCTTTTGTGTACACACTGAGGTTCTTTATGGGTGGCACTGTGGAGAAATACTGTGGGAAACTCCCAGCTCCACCTTCCTATGTCCCTGTTGTCATGGGGGGACTTACAGACAGAATGACCTTCCTGGAGAGAGTAAAAAATGTAATGCTTTCCCTTTTCTTTGACTTCTGGCTCGAGCCATACGATATTCAGCTTTGGGACCAGTTTTACAGTGAAGCATTAGGTAAGAGGTTATGCTTTCCATTCTAAAGTAGTTATTAAAAGAAACTTGGGAAGTTTAAGAATAGTCTAGGAAAACGAGAAGACTATATTTTAAAACTTTAGTTTCTATTTAAAAGTCTATAATTTATAGCAATAAACTGTTAGCAGTATTAACGGGGAAGGGGAAGTGAGAAACATTTTATTATGGTTACTTTTTTCTTTACAGTCATCTAGTCATTTTGTAAGATACTTTGATAATTAATAGATTGCTATCAAAACAAAACAAAATATGAAACATAGTAATTAATGTCACTCCAAATCTATACTTGTATTTATATAACATTTAAAAAACTTAACACTAAAGTGTTAAGGGAATCACACTTAGATGGGAGACATAAAATTTCCAAGACAATGTTCCATGCACATATTGCCCTTGAAGACCTTCCAGACAGACAAGATGTGGAGATGGAAGACAGTGATATTGATCATCCTGTCCCTTGTAGGCCTAAGAAGCTAATGTATGTGTTTGCCTTAGTTTATAACAAGAAAGCTTAGAAAGTTAAAAAATTTAAATATAAAAAGCTTACAAAATAAGTATATAAAAAAGAAATTATTTTCGTATAGCTGTACAAAGTATTTGTTTTAAGCTGTTATTACAAAAGAATTAAAAAGTTGAAAACATTAAAAAGCTTATAAAGTACAACAGTTAAAGTAAGCTAAGGTAAATGTATTATTAAAGAAAAATATTTTCATAAGTTTAGCTTAGGTTAAGTGTACAGTGTTTATAAAGTCTACAATAGTGTACAGTAATGTCTCGGTCCTTCACATTCACTCACCACTGACTCACTGAGCAATTTCTAGTGCTGCAAGCTCCTTTCATAATAAGAACCCTATACAGGTATACCATTTTTTAAAATCTTTTATGCCATATGAATGCATTACCTTTTCTATGTTTAGATTTATTTAGATGCACAATACCTGCCACTGTGTTACAACTTCCTACAGTATTTTGTGCATATAAATAACTTACGGACATATGTTTTATGGGTTTGTACCCTAGGAGCAATAAACTATACCATGTAGCCTAAGTGTGGTGGAGGCTAGACCATCTAGATTTGTGTAAGTATGCTCTATGATGTTCACACAATAAGAAATAGCCTAACAATACATTTCTCAGAACATATTCCCATCATTAAGAGACACATAACTTTATGTAGAAAATATGAAAGAATGTACCAAAAAAAAAACCCTTCCTGGAACTAATAAGAAATCATAGCAGGAGTACAGTATATGAGATTAATATGGGAAACTCAATCGCTTTCCTATACACCAGTAATGAACAATTGGAATTTGAAATTAAAAACACTATCATTTATAATAGTGCCCCCAAAATAAAATACAGATCTATATGAGGAAAACTAAAACTCTGAAGAGCAAAATCAAAACACTAAATAAATGGACAGATATTCCATGTCCATGGAAAGACTCAATATTGTCAATGTCAGTTTCTCCAAACTTGATCCAAGAATCAATAAAATCCTGATAAAAATTCCAGCAAGTTATTACATGGATATTAACAAACTGACTAAAGTTTAATGGCAAGGCAAAATATTCTGAACAGCCAACACAATATTTAAGGAAAAAAACAAAGTTGTAGGATGATCACTATCCAATTTCAAGACACATTATAAAACTACAGTAATCAAGACAGTGTGGTATTAGCAAAAGAATAGACAAAAAGATCAGTGAAACAGAGGAGATCTATGGAATAGAAACACACAGACAAGACAGTCAATTAATCATTGTCAAAGAAACAAAGGCAATTCAATAGATAGATAGTCTTTTTAAAAGTAATGCTGGAACAACTGGACTTCCACATGCAAAAATAAATAAATATAAACACAAACCTTTTAAGCTTCACAAAATTTAACTCAAAAATGAACTATCCATAGAAATGTAAAATTCAAAACTATAAAACTCCTCAAAGATAACATAGGAAAAAACCTAGATGATCTTGGGTATGGCAAGGACTTTTTAGCTACAACAACAAAGGTAAAATCCATGAAAGACAATGAATAAGCTGAACTTTATAAATTTTAAAAATTCTATTTTGTGAAAATCAATGACAAGAAAATGAAAAGATAAGACACAAACTGGGAGATAATATTTGCAATAAACATGTCTGATAAAGGACTCATCCAAAATATTTTTAAACTCAACAATAAGAAAATATAAAACCTAATTTTAAAATGGGCCAAATACATTAACAAATACCTTGATAAAGAAGATATACAGTTGACAAATAATAGGTAAGCATATTAAAAATGCTCCATATCATTTTTCATGAGGCAAATTTAAATGAGATACCACTACACATTTTTAGAATGACCAAAATGTAGAAGACAGATAACACCCAATGCTGGTGAGTTATGAAACAAAGACTCTCCTTTTTCATGAGTGGAAATGCAAAATTGTACAGCCACCTTAGACAACAGTTAGGAGGTTTCTTACAAAATTAAACATAGTCTTACCATACTATCGTGTTCCTTGTATTTACTAAAGGAGTTGAAAACTTATGTTCAAACAAAAACTAGCAAATGTATGGTTATAGAAATTTTATGCATAATTGCCAAAACAAGGGTATATGGGAAATATCTTGACCTTCCCAAAAATTGTTTTTAAGATATGAATTTATTTATGTATAAGTAAATATAAATGTATTGTAAAGTATTAATTTTTAAACAGTGATTCAGAAATTATATAAGTTAGTTTACTCTCATGCCTTTGGAATGAAATTAATAACTTAGGGAGCCTAGAAAAGTTGTCTATCAATATCAAACCAGCTAACATGACTTACTTCTGAGAAACTGGTAACTGTCTCCCACGAAATTCTCACCTGTATATCTCATCTACATGAGCCATTTTGCCATAAAGTCAGGCTACCTCTAAGAATTCTTTAAAAAAATCATTTCAGTAGACTCACATGTAGGATTAAAATAATATATTCTTCCAGCTAGTGTGGCTAAGTGGTTGAGCATTGACCTATGAACCAGGAGGTCACAGTTCCAGATAGATTCCTGGTCAGAGCACATGCCGGGCTTAAGGACTCAATCCCCAGAGGGGGGAGTGCAGGAGGCAGCTGACCAATGATTCTCTTTCTTTCATCATTGATGTTTCTCTTTCTCTCTCCCTCTCCTTCTCCCTCTCTCTGTCCCTATACCTCTCCCTCTCCCTCTCCCATCCTCTATGAAATATATTTTTTATAATAATAAAAATATATTCAAACAATAACAATATTGACATGGTAACTAAAATGTAACAGCCCCTTTATTAATTACATGTTATTTTCACAATTTTCCACTGTGTTCATCACTCATTTTGTGTAATATAATGATGGGGAAAAGATGGGTGGTGAATTTTAATTCTATATTTTTGCTTCATAATTTCTCAGTATGACATATAAAATGTCTTATGAAATTATTTATGAACTTCTGCATACTTTTGCTCAATTTCATTCTCTTCACTTTTGATTGGCTTTAGATTTGATACTGTGCTGCTGCAGATACAGATTTTCAGTGAATACTTTAAGTTAGATCTTTCTTAAAATGTGGCCTACAGGTTATGCACAATAATTTTACCTAGGGGGTTGCTAATCAAGAGGCTATCACACAAATGGAACAAGACTTCTAAAGGGCATAAATGTTTTGGCATAGAAGCTGTGAGGCGGTGTTCTCATCTAATTCCTGCCAACTTCAAGCTGAGTGTCTTTGCGCAATGCTTCTTCATTATCAAATTAGAGCATCTGACTACACAACCTGAGACACATATTCAAACATACAAAATAATGACTAAAAAGGGGCTACCTAACCTGGGGTTTATATGATCACTAATTTCTATTAGAATCCTCAAGAAAGGAGGATTGTCACCTGAAGGGAGGATTTTCTTTCCTTAGATACAAAACATGTTTTCTGTGTATAAAAATGGTTGACTTGGTCATTTGCCAATACTCTTCCAACAAATCTTCTAAAATTAATACTTAGACTCTGTCCCTTTCAAGAAATACCATTTAAAGGCAACATTAAAATAAATGTGTGATATCGGTAATGTGTAACCTATACTTCACATTCTAAAAGGAGTCATACTGGGTATAATTCCTACCAAGAAAAAAAAAGGATGAATGGATTGACGTTAATTGGATTTGTCTCAGGAAGATAAGGTAAACTGATATTGGTGGGATTCTTCAACAATATGAGTAAATGAAAAAATATAAGAATCTAGATCAGCGGTTCTCAACCTGTGGGTCGCAAACCCTTTGGGGGTCGAACGACCCTTTCACAGGGGTCACCTAAGACCATCTGAAAACACATATATAATTAAATATTATTACATATTGTTTTTGTGATTAATCACTATGCTTTAATTATGTTCAATTAGTAACAATAAAATTGGGGGTCACCATAACATGAGGAACTGTATTAAAGGGTCACGGCATTAGGAAGGTTGAGAACCACTGATCTAGATGGTGGAAATATATTCCTGACAGGAAATTAGAAAACTATTGAGAAGTGATTTGGTGCTAATATGATGGGGTTAATGTATCATCTGCCATTTAATTGGAGGGAAACAGTGAACATAAAATTCATCAGTACTGGGAGCTGTGGTTACATTTTTTTATTAATTTAATCTTTGTGAATTTATTTTATTCAATCTTATTTGACTTTATAAAATTTATTTTATTGAATGTACTATTTTACACATTACTGTTCTTTCACTATCCAAATATTATCTCTACCTCCTTCTCTCCCTCTGTTCCATATTACTTTAAATTCCCTTTCCTTTTAAAATCTAGACATAATAGGTAATCTTGAGGGCCTAGATTTCTCTTTTTTCCTTAATAGTACATCAGAAAAGTAGTGGTACATTTATTTTCCTACCAAACATATATGCTAATAACATCCTCCCAACTTTATTTTCTCCAGGAAGACCCACTACGTTATGTGAAACTATGGGGAAAGCAGAAATTTGGCTAATGAGGACATATTGGGATTTTGAATTTCCTCGTCCATACTTACCTAATTTTGAGTTTGTAGGAGGATTGCATTGTAAACCTGCCAAACCGTTACCTAAGGTACGTCTATTATAGTGGAGGATTTTGTGTAACATATGATAAAAATTCTGATTTCCCTCTAAACTTTACAGTCTAAATAATAGAGATGTGCTGCTTGGTATCTTCAGTTTGCTACTCAAAATCAATTTTCCAAGTCATAGGGGTCTCTTATGTGTGATATTACTTTTTTGTTTTGACTTTACTTTGATATTTAAGCTGAAGAATGAAGTGATTTAAGGAGCGTGTTAAAAATATCAGTGGGTCTATAGTGTGAGTACGAGATTGAAGAAACAGGAAACTAAAGAATTGAAAGCCACTAAGGAGACTGCTGTAGTCTTCTTAACAAGCGTGATGGAATTATGAATAGGGACACATACTATGGTTGTTTGCATGATAATGAGGCTTTTGTGAGAACTGTTGGGTAGATTACACAGGATTTAGTCAGTAGAAGTAAATATTTCCAGAAGACATGGCTTCTTGGATAGCACTGGCCTTTGCTGAAATAAGAAACAATTAATGTGATACTTCTCTTTCTCTGACTTATTTTGCTTAGCATAATGCTCTCCAGGGCCATCGAAGCTGTAGCAAATGGTACGAGTTCCTTCCTTTTTACAGCAGCGTAGTATTTCATTGTGTAGATGTTGATCTCACTCATTTGTGGATTATAACATAATATTAATATTATAATATTATAACATGAACAACATAAACTGATGAACAAAAACAGATCCAGAGACAGAAGCATCGATTAGATGCTCAAACCTCAGAGGGAAGGTAGGGAAGGGTGGGGATAAGGGGGAGAGATCGTGGAAGCTGCAAATATTTCATGAGCATCAACCATGTGGCTGAACAGATGTAGGTACTTGGATTCACATGTAAACTAAATGATCAAAGATCTTTGGGGAGGGTGGGGGTAAGGGGGAGAGATCAACCAAAGGACTGGTATGCATGCATATAAGCAACCAATGGACACAGACACCAGGGGGGTGAGGGCATGGGTGGGGGTGGGGGTCAATGTGGGGATAAGGACACATATATAATACCTTAATCAATAAAGAAAACAAAATTAGCTGAAGGCAAAATAATTCACATGGTACTTTCAAGAGGAAGATAAGCCGGTCAGAGAAAGATAAATATCACATGATCTCACTCTTTGTGGAATATAATGAACAACATAAACTGATGAACAAAAACAGAACCAGAGTCATAGAAGCATTGAATAGACTGTCCAACCTATGAGGGAAAACAGGGGAGGAGGAGGGTAAGAGATCAACCAAAGGACTTGTATGCACGCATATGAGCATAACCAATGGACACAGAGAAGGTCGGGGGAGAACATGTGCTAGGGGTGGGAGTGGCCGGGGAGAGGTCAATAGGGAAAAAAGGAGACATATAATATATTAAACAATAAAGAACTTAAATTAAAAAAATATATATGAACAAAATAAAAGGAAAAGAAACAATTAATGAAACACTATTTTGAGATGACAATTATGAGTTCAAATTCACTTTAAGGAGCCAAAGGAATTTTGAGATGTAGATTTCTAGAAGTTGTATGAGTAATACAAGGTTTCTGTCCCAGCAGAGCATTAGAAATAGATTGGGAGTCATCAACATAACTAGAAGTCATAGAACTAAGAAACTCAAATGTTGGAATGGTTCTTTAAGACCATGATGTCAGTTTTTTTGGTTGTTTGTTTTTTGAATAAAAAAAAAGGAAATTGTATAACACAATCCAAAGCTATAAAAGAATACATATGGGCTGCCAGAAATGTTGGAAGAAAACAATATTGGGAAACAAAAGGAAATAATAGGTAAGCAGAGTAATAACTATCTTGTATTTAACTATCTTTATCCAAAGGGAGTGAGGAAACACTCATTTGCTTGAGTTGCAGGTAAACAAAATAATCTCTGTTGAAGGTTGCAGAAGAAATGGTGTTCCCAGTAGCGTTCTTGATTTCTGCTTTGGCTAAGATGCATATTTAACTTTAAAATATCATTTCGGGATTCTGAATATGGTTTTCTTACCAACCAGTTACAGCTTCAGGAAAATTCTATTGAGTGTTATTACAGGAGAGAGTTAACCAATATCTAAATAAAGGTAGAGTAAGAGACATGACACATTCTGTGGCTTACTACAAAACACCTTGACACACTATTTTGTTTATTACAATTTCATAAAACCAACTCAGATATGTTTTACAAGAGGGAAGAATTTTTCCATTTCAAACCCAATTACTAATATAGATATTTGAGCAAATGAATACCAATCATGGCTTATATCTCTGAAAAAAAGAACTAAACCAGTCACTGAATACGCAGAATAAAAATAAAAAAAAAGCAACGGGAGACAGTTAAATCAAGAATCCAAATCAGACAGGTAGCTATGTAAGTTTTAATGTGTGTGTGTGTGTGTGTGTGTGTGTGTGTGTGTGTGCTGTATATATTTTTTATTCAATCATATGCTTAAGAAGATAAATAAAAATGGTAAAACACCAATTCCTGTGATTTCAGAGATATTCTCCTAAGTTTAACTAAGCTAAAAATAGCAGTCTACTTTTATGGCATCATCTTTCCCCTGGTAATTTTACTAGCCTTATATTGAGACATGTCTGTGATCACAAGACAACCACAAATAATTACAAAGAGATTTCATCATCATCTCTAGAGATTGACATTCACATAGATTGCAATGTGCAAAACCCCAATCCAAGACTTTCCAGTGTTCAACCTGAACAGCTGTAAGCGATGAATTTTATTTTGCATAGAAATGTATATTTTACTTCTGTACTAAGGCTCAAATTAATGGCATGCAGTTAGTGTCACATTCTTGTGGAAAGAGAGTGAATCACTGTTTCATAAATTTATCATGATTATAGCAGGTGTTTGACTGTGTTATCACCTTTTAAACCGATTATTGTATATCCCTTTTTTAAAAGTTCTATTTAGCCTTATAAATCAGGGAAAGAATAAATATCAGACAAATATCCTAAACTCCTAACAGAAAGTTAGATCAAGTCATTAATAACTTATTGCTTGTAAACTGGCATGTTTAAAAATTTTAAAGCTTAGTTCTAAATCCCTTTGGGGGGTTTTCCCTCCAAGTAATATTTTTATGAGTTTGCAAACAGTTCTGTTGGTTCATAAAATTAAGCTTTGGTAGTAATAGTTTCACATACCATGGGAAGATATGCCTCTTATTACCTATTTATTTGGTACTAATTGATGCACCTTGAAAGGAACTGTGGGTTGCCAGGCTGCGTGGACACAAGGGTGGGTCTTGGCCCATCCTTTAAAGCCCCGCCTGGCCCCTCCTTCCATGGCCCCTGGACCCCTGGACCCCTGTCTGCCAACAGCCCCACTTTCACCACAGCTCCCACGCACTGACAGTGCTGGCCCTGTTTCTACCTGCTGATGGCGCAGAGCGATTGGGGCAAGTGCCAGCAGCTGGAGCGAGGAGGGCCAGCACCATCAGAGGGTGCGACTGGTGGCTGCTGCCTCAATTGCCCTCAGGAACAGGAGGAGGTGGAGAAGTCCTGCGGGGCAATCAGAGCTGGCAGCTGCAGTTCACAACTGCTGACAGTGCTGAGCGATGGGGGCTGGCGCCAGTGCAAGGGGCAGCTCTGGTGCTGGCAGCGGGTGCAAGCAGGCCAGCGCCAGCAGCAGATGAAAGCTCCCCGTGGGACCGCGACGTGGGGAGCAAAGAATTTGCAGTAACCACCAGAGGCTTGCCCTGATGACAGCAACTGGCACCCCACCTTGTTCTGGCGCCCCAGCTCACCTGCTCCACCATCCCACTGCAGCTGACACCCGCCATGTTCTGCACTGTGGCACCTGCTGCCAATGCCTGCCATGTACCGCACGCCCTCTGGTGGTCAACACACCATCATAGCGACTGGTTGTTCAGTTGTTCGGTGTTTGGTTGTTCCACCATTTGGTCTATTTGCATATTAGTCTTTTATTATATAGGATAATGGTTTGACTCCATGCCTTTAGTTGTAATCACTCATTATATATTTAAGCCATAGTTTTCAGAAACAATTTTTCTCTTAAAGAGATTAGATGGTTCTATGTGGTAGAATACCTAACCAGTCTAACAATTTCTCTGATGCTGATCTTGACGCTGCCTATTTAGAAACTAGAGGCCCAGTGCACAAAATTCGTGCACTGGTAGGTCCCTAGCAACTGCCGGCTGCTGGCTGCATACTTCCTCCCTTCCCTCAGCCCCCTGCTGCCACCGCTGCCACCACTGCCAGGGCCTCCCTCCCTTCCCCTGGCCAGCCCAACCCCCTGGTCAAACTCCTGGACAACTGGTAGAGGGGACATTTTGCATACTACACTTTTATTGTATAGGATGTAAGAGATTTTCTTCCCTGTGGTCCTGTACTTTCATGATAGAGAGAATTTTATCTCTACAGGAAATGGAAGAATTTGTCCAAAGTTCAGGTGAACATGGAGTTGTGGTGTTCTCTCTGGGGTCAATGGTCAAAAACCTCACAGAAGAAAAAGCCAATCTCATTGCCTCAGCCCTCGCTCAGATTCCACAGAAGGTCAGTACAACCTACGATCCTAGTTAGCAGCCACCTTGCCAATTGGAGAGAAAGTGCAGCTAACCAATAGTACTCTTTCCAGATGAAAGCTGAAACTCATTATACATTGAGCATAACTGACACCATCTTTAAGTACAAATTTCTCAAAACACTTAAATGTTGTATTTGGGCCCATTTGATCATTTGCCTACTGAGCCTTTGTAATACTATGGAAATACAGTACATCTTTTTGCAAAGTGATTTTCAAGGAAATACAATCAATGTTTGCGAACTACCCCTTTTGTACCTCTTATATATCACATAAAATGGACTACATGATTTTTAAATAACTCTACAGCCCTAAAATTCCTTAACTGTGCATTCTTACTTGTAAAATTAATGCACTTTCTTCCACAGGTCTTATGGAGATACAAAGGAAAGAAGCCAGCCACATTAGGAGCCAATACTCGGCTCTATGACTGGATACCCCAGAATGATCTTCTTGGTAAGATTGAGGGGGAAACGCTGTACAGTTGGATGATGAACAAGTTAAGTAACTGAGAGCAGCTAAGTTCAATCAACATTTAGTACTTTTAAAATTTCACATATAACAAAATAATTGGCCATTGAGAGATTCCTGCTTCCTCTGGTTCACAAAGCAGAACCTTCAGTTAAGACTCTCCTGAGTTCTCAAATTTCAACCACAGTTCAGATATCACCTCCTTGTAAAGTCTTTCCAGAAAACACAGAAGGGGTGAATTCATTTCCTGATGAGATCACAGTTTTCTGAGATAGCAATAAACCCTGTGTTCAGCGTCTATAGAGAATACTGCCTTCTTCATTGTTTTATCCTGTAGTTTTTCTCCATCTCTCTCTGAAATTCTTCTAACATATAATGAAATCCTCATCTGCTTCTCACCCAACCCTCAAACAGGTCATCCCAAAGCAAAAGCTTTTATCACTCATGGTGGAACAAATGGGATTTATGAAGGTATTTATCATGGGGTCCCTATGGTGGGAGTTCCCATGTTTGCTGACCAGTATGATAACATTGCTCACATGAAGGCCAAAGGAGTGGCCGTGGAGGTGAACATGATCACAATGACAAGTGCAGATTTGCGTGATGCCTTGAAAACAGTCATTAATGAACCTTCGTAAGTACTATAGCCTTGAAAGGCTTACCATTTATTACATTACTCATCATATTCAAGAATGTCCAATGTACCATGTATTTGAAATTGGTGTATCCTATGTAATAAGAAAGGGATATGCTAATTAGCCTGGACATGCTAATTAGCCTTGATATGCTGATTAGTCATGACCAGTATGCAAATTGACAATGACTCCAACACACTAGATGGCCACCACAAAATGGCCTGCAGGGGAGGGCAGTTAGGGGGGGACCAGGCCTGCAGGGAAGGGCAGTTAGGGGGAACTGGGCCTGCAGGAAAGGGCACTTGGGGGCGACCGGTCCTGTAGGGGAGGGCTGTTGTGGGGGAGCAGGCCTGCAGGGGAGGACAATGGGGGTGGCCAGGCCTGCAGAGGATGGCCGTTGTGGGGGACCAGGCCTGCAGGGGAGGGCAGTTGGGGGACTGGGGGCCTGCAGGGGAGGGCAGTTAGGGGCAACTGGGCCAGCAGGGGAGGGATGTTAGGGGCAACCCAGCCTGCAGGGTAGGACAGTTAGGGGCAACCAGGACTGAAGGGGAGGGCAGTTAGGGGCAATCAGGCCAGCAGGGCAGGGCAGGGCAGTTGGGGGCAACCCGGCCTGCAGGATAGGACAGTTAGGGGAAATCAGGCCAGCAGGGGAGGGCAGTTGGGGGAAACCCAGCCTTCAGGGTAGGACAGTTAGGGGCAACCAGGACTGCAGGGGAGGGCAATTAGGGGCAACCAGGCCTACAGGGGAGGATAGTTAGGGGTGACCAGGTCTGCAGGGAAGGCAGTTGGGGCCAACCAGGCTGCCAGGCCTGCAGAGGATGGCCGTTGTGGGGGACCAGGCCTGCAGGGGAGGGCAGTTAGGGGCAACTGGGCCAGCAGGGGAGGGATGTTAGGGGCAACCCAGCCTGCAGGGTAGGACAGTTAGGGGCAACCAGGACTGAAGGGGAGGGCAGTTAGGGGCAATCAGGCCAGCAGGGCAGGGCAGGGCAGTTGGGGGCAACCCGGCCTGCAGGATAGGACAGTTAGGGGAAATCAGGCCAGCAGGGGAGGGCAGTTGGGGGAAACCCAGCCTTCGGGTAGGACAAGTTAGGGGCAACCAGGACTGCAGGGGAGGGCAATTAGGGGCAACCAGGCCTACAGGGGAGGATAGTTAGGGGTGACCAGGTCTGCAGGGAAGGCAGTTGGGGCCAACCAGGCTGGCAGGTGAGGACAGTTAGGGGTGACCAGGCCAGCAGGGGAAGGCTGCTGGGGGCAACCAGGCCAGCAGGGGAGGGCAGATAGGGGTGACAAGGCTGGCAAGGAGGGCAGTTAGGGGTGATCGGGCCAGCAGTGGAGGGCAGTTGGAGGCAACCAGGCCAGCTGGGTAGGATAGTCAGGGGAGACCAGGCCAACAGGGGAGGGAAGTTAGGGGCAATTGGGCCGGCAAGGGAGCAGTTAGGTATTGATCAGGCTGGCAGAAAGGGGAAATCAGGCCAGCAGGGGAGGGCAGTTGGGGGAAACCCAGCCTTCAGGGTAGGACAGTTAGGGGCAACCAGGACTGCAGGGGAGGGCAATTAGGGGCAACCAGGCCTACAGGGGAGGATAGTTAGGGGTGACCAGGTCTGCAGGGAAGGCAGTTGGGGCCAACCAGGCTGGCAGGTGAGGACAGTTAGGGGTGACCAGGCCAGCAGGGGAAGGCTGCTGGGGGCAACCAGGCCAGCAGGGGAGGGCAGATAGGGGTGACAAGGCTGGCAAGGAGGGCAGTTAGGGGTGATCGGGCCAGCAGTGGAGGGCAGTTGGAGGCAACCAGGCCAGCTGGGTAGGATAGTCAGGGGAGACCAGGCCAACAGGGGAGGGAAGTTAGGGGCAATTGGGCCGGCAAGGGAGCAGTTAGGTATTGATCAGGCTGGCAGAAGAGTGGTTAGGGGCAGTCAGGCAGGCAGGCAGGCAGGCAGGCAAGAGGTTGGGAGCCAGTAGTCCTGTATTGTGAGAGGGTGCAGGCTGGGGTGAGGGACACACATACCTCCCCCTGCCCCATGCACGAATTTCATGCACTGGGCCTCTAGTTTTGAAATAATAACCATAAGGTGACTAACATAAACACCATTTTATTATTTCATTCCCCAAATTGATGAAGTGATTTGCTAAAATTGCAAAAATCCTCAGATTTCAAGTATCTATCAAAGTGGGGTTTTTTTTCCAAAATAATGTTAATGATAAAAATTCTCAGATATTTTGAGGCACTTGATGAGGAAATGAATCAGCAACCTTTGGGTACACAGGACAACACCCAACCAACTGAACCACACTGGACAATGCTCATCTGCTTACTTTTATAAATATATCTGCTTCTTTATATATTACTAGTGGCCCGTTGCACGAAGATTCACTCAATAGGCCTTCCTTCCCCTGGCTGCCAGCACCTGTTTTCCTCTGGCATCCGGGACCCAGGCCTTTGGTCCAGCCGCAGCAGCAAGGCTTGGCTTTTCTGCTCTGGCTGCTCTCAGCCCCTCTTTTTTTTTTTTTTTCCAGCTCCTTGAGTGGAGACCAGGGCTAGCTGGAAGGCTGGGTCTGCCCCGGCAACCCAGGCCCCTAGCCTCTCCTTGAGCAGAGCCCAGGGTGGGCTGGAGGCCTGGGTCGCCCCCAGGGACCCAGGTCCCCAGCCCCTCCTTGAGTGGAGTACAGGGCCAGCGGGAAGCTTGGCTTTCTCCATTACCAGGAGCAACCCAAGCCTCCTGCTCGCTCTAGCTCCATTGCCACCACCATCTTCAGTCATCTTCAGACTTTGCTCTGTGCCTGTGTATGCAAATTAACCGCCATCTTTGTTGGGTTAATTTGCATAGTTCCTCTAATTGGCTGGTGGGTGTAGTGAAGTGGCAGAGTGATGCTTAATTTGCATGTTTCTATTTTATTAGTGTAGACTAGTGGCCCAGTGCACAAAATTCATGCACGGTGGGGGTGTGTTTCTCAGTCCAGCCTGCACTCTCCCCAATCTGGGATCCTTCAGGGGATGGCCAACTGTTGGTTTAGGCCCGATCTGAACGCCCCTGCCAGACTGATCACCCCCAACTTCCCCCCACTGCCAGCCTGCTCATCCCCAACTTGCCCCCCCTGCCAGCCTGCTCACCTCCAACTGGCCCCCTCACTAGCCTGATCACTCCCAACTGCCCTGCCCACCCTGGTCTGCACCCTCTCCAATCTGGGACCGCTCAGTGAATGTCTGACTGTCAGTTTAGGCCCAATCTGAACTCCCCTGCCAGCCTGCTCACTCCCAATTGCCCCCCTTCCTGCCAGCCTGATCACCCCCAACTGCCCTCCCCTCCTGGCCTGATCACCCCTAACCACTCTGCCTCTTCCCCGCCACCTTGGCATTCTCAGGAAGGATGTCCGGAAGGTCTCCTGGTCTAATTAGCATATTACCCTTTTATTAGTATAGATAACTGTTCAGTAAGTATAAAAATAGAAATGATAATTTGCCAAATATTAATCATTCAAAAATAACCATCATTAACACTAAATGCGTACCATTAGCATATGTATATATACAGAAGGAGAGCTAGAATAGTTAATAACTTTATAAATATAGATTGTATGAATTTTTAAACAAAACTTTAAATTTTACCTATTTTAACTAAAGACAAATTAAAATGAATCTATTACCTATATTTAACTGTAGATATATATAGTTATATCTTAGTTATTTTTCTCTGAAAGATCTCATCAAAGTTAAGAATTAATATATGTATGCATAGTGTTAAAATATTTTTAATTGTTTTCCATCTTTATCATTTTCTAATTGTTCTAATCAATTTTTATTTCTCTGAAATTGCCTCAAATTGTCCATAAATTTGTATATTCACTTTTTCAACATGAGCATTGCTCACTGTTTCTAATTTATCTTTTATGTGCTATATTTAATAATATTTCAACAGCTCACCTATATTGTTTATCACTTCTTTTTATTTTACAATCAATTTTTGATCTCTTATTCATAACCCTTAACTTCTTATTGCAAGTTTATCTATAAGATATATGTGAATTTCAATATTAAATATCTATCTATAAATGGTAAAAAGTTTGAATGATTTGGAGAGATAGGCTTTTATCACCAGTGTAGTTTACCTTAAATGTATTTAAGCAAACCATGTGAAATTTCTGTTTTGACCCTACTTATATTTTAATTCCATTAAAAGTGTAGATGATTATTCTTTCTTGTTATGCACAAAAAAAGAGCACAGTACCCCTTGCTGCTGGATCTATTGTACCACATTCACTGCTGAGTGAGGATGACCTCATTTCTCCTTCCCCAATCCCAACAGTGTCCTGCTCACACTATGACATCTTTTCAAAAACAACTTACCTTCTGTCATCTTCATGTTTCCAGAAACAGAGAGAAATATACTAATTCTGCCTCAGCCACAAAATGTCAAGTGAAGACACAAATTCCCATTCAACTACATCCCTACACCCAATATTGTTTTGAGAGACCATTAGAGATATTAGCTCTATAACTCTGATTACTATGATTCCATAATAGTTAGGGGCTCAAATTCTAGAAATTTATTTCTATTTACCTTGAAAACTCAAATTCCATCTCCTTGCCATTTCTAAAATTACCCTAGTACCTTCATCCAATTTTGACATTGCCAATAGAGACAATGTCCTTTGCATCACAAACACACAAGTATGTGCAATGGAGGAATCTCAGACTCTGGAAAAATAACTAATCTATGTTCACTACCAATTTCTTGTGCCTATCATTATTAATTAGTCAGACAATAGGGTCCATGCTTATGATTTTTAATGGATGTTTTCCCACAATATGGGTTAGCCACAATCTTGGCCTTAGAGGAGTCCTTAAAAATCACACTTCAAGCAATATTAAATTTCCTTCTTGAAAACAAAATGAGGCTTATTCCTTTTTTCTATGTTTACATTTGACCAAATGTAAAACAATTTACATTGTGTCAAAAATTTATTTCTTCCATACCCTCCCCTTTACAACTTTTAAAATACCATTCCATCAGCAAAGTTCGTGTCACAACTAGAATTAAATGTTTCCTCAACACATCTATGAATAACATGTTAGGCAAAGGTATCATATACTTACAACTTCAATGAAAACAAAGCTCTAATTTCTGTCTGTCTTTGTCTAACAGCTATAAAGAGAATGCTATGAGGTTATCAAGAATTCACCATGATCAACCTGTAAAGCCCTTGGATCGAGCGGTCTTCTGGATTGAGTTTGTCATGCGCCACAAAGGAGCCAAACACCTGCGGCCAGCTGCTCACAACCTCACCTGGGTCCAGTACCACTCTTTGGATGTCATTGGGTTCCTGCTGGCCTGTGTGGCAACTGCTATATTTTTGGTCACAAAATGTTGCTTATTTTCTTGTCAAAAATTTGGTAGAACAGGAAACAAGAAAAAGAGGGAATAGATCATTCTCAGGGTGGTACAGGTCTGCGTGGGCAATCCTGTTTAGTTTAGCCACAATGACCTTCATGAAAACATATCATCTTCATCATGTCTTCAAAATTCCCATTTCTCTCCTTTAGCCTACAGATAAAGCCTAAAATTTGACAATACCATCAACTAGTGAGCATGTCCTGTTCTTCCTTTGTCTTTTGCCAGATGACTTTACCCTCTTCCTCTCACTTTCCTGACACAGAGACACTAATAGTTTTATGTAGATTCTATACACAATATTATCATTATTTTTTAACCCTAAGTGGTATGCTGACTAACAATATGCTAAATCCTGAGGAACACACAAAATGAGAGCTAAGTTTGATGGATGTAGGGAACATGGAAGAATAAAATTCACAAATTCACCTAGAACATACAAATCAGAGAAACATCATAGAAGATTAGTATGTTATAAGAATAGTATTGATTTTTTTTCTGCTTTCCCAATGTTACTGGAGTCAGAGCATGAAATGATAATAACTTGGATGGCACATCACATTAGGATAGGTCTACAAATTTCCACTGAACACATGCATAATCTTGGCTCACATTCCACCTTTAGTCAATAAGTATATTGGGTACCTTCTTGTGCAAGGGCCTTCAAACAAAAGAGATCAATTAGTCATTTTTTCTACAGGACAGAATGTAGCAATATGTTAAAAGTAAGCAAATCACTTTTAGAGGAAATAATAATACTAAATATAAATAATTTATTAATTTTATAAAAATTTTAATTAACAGTTCAATTAATAAAGAAGTGAAATGTCAATTTATCATATTTAAAAATCACTAATGCTCATAATATTTAATCACTATCATCAAAGGTTTAGTTTTGTCAACAAAACAAACATTTACTGGGAATATATGATCATTATATTCTGTTTCAGTCTCTATCATCTACAAATTTAAATTCATCAATTACTTATTATGCCAAGAAGATTTTAGTAGCTCTCCTTGACCATAAGTGTTATAGTAAATATTTATCAATGCAAAAAACTAATAAAAGGCAAATGTTCATATTTGAATCAGCTTTGCATTCATTTAACAAATAGATTAAGATTGAACTTTCTTTGCCCTTTATAAACTCAACTAGAGGCCCGGTGCACAAAATTCGTGCATGGGGGGGGGTCCCCTAAGCCCAGCCTGAACTCTCTCCAATCCGGGTTATTATGTTTTGAGAATAACTTTATTTTTGCTCTATACCTAGTTTATTTTCTGCAGTTAGTCTGCTCAGGTGCCATAACAAGATACTGCAGATTCAGGAGCATAAGCAACTGAAATTTATTTTTTCACAATTCTGGAGGCTAGATATACAAGATCAAGATGCCAGCAGGGCCTGGCTGTGGTGGCTCAGTGATTGAGCATGGACCTATGAAGTAGGAGGTCACTGTTCAATTTCCGTTAGGGCACATGCCTAGGTTGCAGGCTCAATTCCCAGTAGTGGGCGTGCAGGAGATGACAAATCAATGATTCTCTCATCTTCGATGTTTATATCTCTCTCTCCCTCTCCTTTCCTCTCTGAAATCAATAAAGATATATTAAAAAATAAAGATGCCAGCAGAGCTGGTTTCTGGTGAGGTCTCCTTGCTGACTGCAGAGAGCAAACTTCACCCTTTTCCTCTCATGGTCTTTCCTCTGTATGCCCCTGGTAAGAAAAAGATGCCTTATGTCTCTTGCTCTTCTTACAAGACTACAAAGTCTTCTGCTATTAGAGTCTACCTTCATGACCTAATTTGATTGTAAATATCTTGTTAAAGGTCTTATCTCCAACAATAGTCACATTGGGAGTTAAGGCTTCAATATATAAATTTGAGAGTGTTACACAATTCAGTCCATAACAAGTTCTACAAAACAATTATGCCTGTTTTGACTTTAATCAACAAATATTTCTTGCATGCCTTTTATATACAAGGGACAGTTCTGAACATTTATTTTTTTTAATAAATCTTTATCCAGATTATTATAGTTGTTCCTCTTTTTCCCCCCATCCAGTTCCCACCCCACCCTATGCCCTTACCCCTCCCACTGTCCTCATCCATAGGTGTACGATTTTTGTCCAGTCTCTTCCCGTACCCCCCACACCCCTTTCCCCCCGAGAATTGTCAGTCCACTCCCTTTCTATGCCTCTGATTCTATTCTATTCACCAGTTTATTCTGTTTGTCAGATTTTTTATTCACTTGATTTTTAGATTCACTTGTTGATAGATATGTATTTGTTGTCACTTTGTTGTTCATAATTTTTTATCTTTATCTTTTTTCTTCTTCCCCATCTTAAAGAATACCTTTAATACTTCATTTAATACTGGTTTGGTGGTGATGAACTCCTTTAGCTTTTTCTTCTCTGTGAAGCTCTTTATCTGACCTTCAATTCTGAATGATAGCTTTGCTGGGTAGAGTAATCTTGGTTGTGGCTTCTATTCATCACTTTGAATATTTCTTGCCACTCTCTTCTGGCCTGCATGGTTTCTGTTGAGAAATCAGCTGACGATCATATGGGTACCCCTTTGTAGGTAACTGACTTTTTTTCTCTTGCTGCTTTTAAGATTCTCTCTTTGTCTTTTGCTCTTGGCATTTTAATTATGATGTGTCTTGGTGTGGTCCTCTTTGGATTCCTTTTGTTTGGGGTTCTCTGCGCTTCCTGGACTTGGAAGTCTATTTCTTTCACCAGGTAGGGGAAGTTTTCTGTCATTATTTCTTCAAATAGGTTTTCAATATCTTGCTCTCTCTCTTCTTCTGGAACCCCTATAATTCGGATGTTGGTATGCTTGAAGTTGTCCCAGAGGCTCTTTGCACTATCTTCATATTTTTGCATTCTTTTTTTCCTTTTGCTTTTCCAGTTGGGTGTTTTTTGCTTCTTCGTATTTCAAATCTTTGACTTGATTCTTGGCATCCTCTAGTCTGGTTGGATCTCTGTATATTATTCTTTATTTCAGTTAGTGTATGCTTAATTTCTGATTGGTCCTTTTTCATATCCTTGAGGGTCGCACTATATTTCTCGGAGGTTTCTAGAAGATTCTTGAGTAACCTTATAACTGTGGTTTTGAACTCTATATCCAGTAGTTTGCTTTCCTCCATTTCTGTCATTTGTGACCTGTTTCTTTGTCTCTGCATTTTGGCTGCTTCCCTGTGTTGATAGAGTGGCTTTGTGTGCTAGGTGTCCTATAGGGCCCAGTGGCTCAGCCTTCCCAGTCATCTGAGGTGGACACTCTTGGTGCACCCCTTTGTGGGCTGTGTGCACAGGCTTGTTGTAGTTAAGCCTTGATTGCTGTTGGTATCACTGGGAGGAATTGACCTCCAGGTCAATTGGCTGTGCGGACCAGTTGTGTCTACAGTGGGAGAATGTCTGTGCTGGAGACACCCGTATGGGGCAGGACATGATTCAGTGGGGCTTCAGCACTCACTAAGTCTGTCCCCTGAGTGTGTCTCTTATGGATGTGGAGAGTTGTAATCTGAATGGTCTCACTCTGACCACTGGGTAGAGTGGCTCTTGTATCTCCAAGGAGATGCAAAGTCAGCCACTGCCTGAGGCCACCCAGCAGGAGCTACAGAGAGATCTGCAGATTCCTCCTCTTTGTTTGGGGTTTGGAGGTGCCCAGATGAGGTGCAGCTGTGAAGTAATGCAGGCTACTAATGAGCCTTAGGCCTTCTTTTGGAAGCTCTGGGGTTCTCTGACCCAGCTACAGTTTGACAGGTTTTTAGGTGGAGAAAGGCCAGGCCATTCGTATGCAAAAGCCTCTACGCACAGCTTGGGTGGGGTTGTAAATTGAGTGGGGCAGGGTCTCAGGGAATCACCAGGGTGGAGCAAACTGCAATGGCTTCCAGTCTGCTCTGCCTTGGAGAGGTCCCGGGATCTGTGTCCTTCGCCCGTGCAGGAACAATGAACGCTGCAAGCACCTCTGCGAGAAAGCCACCCTCACATTTAGACCCAATGCCAGACAGTCCAGTTTCTCTCTGTATGAGTCTGGGTCCCCAAATTCTCACCCAGAACTGAAGTTCAGAGCATTCAGGAGCTTGTATCTCCCTCCCAATTGAAAAAGACAACAGTGTACCCGGCTGCCAGCCCCTTTTGTGCATGCCTCCATACCTCCACACTTCCACACCTCTGCACCTCCTACTGGACTCAATGCACTTTTCTCTTTCCTTCTGGTTGTAGAATTTCCACTCTGCCAGCCTTCCGGTGGTTCTGGATGATATTCGTTTTTTCTTTTAGTTGTAGTTTTAACGTGGTTGTGTGTGACAGCAAGTTCATGTGCGCCCGTGCAGGAACAATGAACGCTGCAAGCACCTCTGCGAGAAAGCCACCCTCACATTTAGACCCAATGCCAGACAGTCCAGTTTCTCTCTGTATGAGTCTGGGTCCCCAAATTCTCACCCAGAACTGAAGTTCAGAGCATTCAGGAGCTTGTATCTCCCTCCCAATTGAAAAAGACAACAGTGTACCCGGCTGCCAGCCCCTTTTGTGCATGCCTCCATACCTCCACACTTCCACACCTCTGCACCTCCTACTGGACTCAATGCACTTTTCTCTTTCCTTCTGGTTGTAGAATTTCCACTCTGCCAGCCTTCCGGTGGTTCTGGATGATATTCGTTTTTTCTTTTAGTTGTAGTTTTAACGTGGTTGTGTGTGACAGCAAGTTCATGTGTTTAGCTATGCCGCCATCTTGGTTGTCTCTTGAGTTGTAACCTTTTTGCTGGTGGAAGTTTGTGCCTTCTGTTTCTCTGAGCATTTCTTTAGACAATAAGGATAACCAATGGAATGATTTTTTTCCCCAATAAGTGAAGATGTCAGTAATGTTTTAAAAGTAAAGAGATTATTTTAAGAGAAATAAAGAATTATAGAAAAATTGTTTTATTAATTTTAATGAGATTTTTAAAGGCCAGTACAATTGATAATCTGAAAGTTAAATGTCAATTCATTATATTTAAAAATCACTGGTATTCATAATTTAGTAATAATACTATATAATCAAAGAAATCATTTCCTACAAAAAAACTCATATACTCTGAATGTAAGATCATTGTAATTTTTTCCAGTCTCTATGTTCTACAAGTATAAATTCATTACATGTGGTTTCATTCATATGTGGAATATAAGACAAAAAGTAACAAATGAACAAATATAACAAAACATAGAAAAAGAAAAACTCATAGCCCAGATGGCATGGTTCAGTGGTTACACATTGACCTATGGGCCAGGAAGTCACAGTTTGATTCTGGGTCAGGGCACATGCCCAGGGTTGTGGGCTCGATCCCTGGTGATGGATGTGCAGGAAGCAGCGATCAGTGATTCTCTCTCATTATTGATGTTTCTATCTCTCTACCCTTCTCGCTTCCTCTCTGAAATCAATAAAAATATATATATTTTTTAAAAATCATAGAAACAGACAATAGAATTGGAATTACCAGAGGGAAAATAGGTGAGGGAAGGGCAAAATGGTAAAGGGGATCAAATATATAGTAACAGATAAGAACTAGACTTTTGGTAGTGAGCATGTAATAGAGTACACAGATATCAAATTATAATGTAGTTGTCCACCTGAACTTTATGTTATTAACCAATGTTATCTAAATTTAATAAATCAACAAATACTAAATAAATCTTTGACACATCCTAATATGGGAATCAGGATTTGGAAGTAAAGCCACACCATATTTTCCTGACTATTCTTCTGCATTTGAGAAACAGCTCCTGGATTTTTACTGAGCTCTGGTAGAGATTAAATGGATGAGATGCAGATTAGTAGGGCACCACTGAATACTCTGATGTCCAATAATAAAAGTCAGTAGAAAGCTGTAACAAACCAATAAAAACAGGTCACATTGATTTTGAGTGAATAAAGGTTTAGATCACACCACCAACTAAAGAACCCTGAGCAGAGGAGGAGCTGCCAAGTATAAAGGTACCTTCTGTGCTTGGGTTACCTGTTTCTTGGGTCATACCACCATGGTAGGGGGAGATGTGGCAGGTCGAAGGGTAATCAGGTTCGTGAGCCTGCCATCCTGCTACCTGGTTTCCATCAGCTTCTGGCACCACTGTACTGTGAGCAGGATGTCAGAGAGACATCTCCTGGGACCAGGCTACCCAGTAATGCAAAGTAAGGGGAGCATCACTGCAATCTGGGGAGGGAGCTGAATTCATAGGCTCCAGAGCTGTTGCTGCGCCTCTTATCCTCCACCCGTGATGGTGTCAAGGCTACTCCCTGACACTTTCTTCCCCTACTGCCTTTTCTGGGTCTGCCAGCTCATCTGTGGAAAGCCATGGAACCGGGATTGTGTGTACCATCCTTGTCCTTCCCCTGTGTTGCTTAACTATGCATTCCAATACACCCACCTTCAGGTAAACTGATGTGTGGATCCCACAGGTGCCCTGATGAGCAGAGAAACCTTTGTTAGGTTATATACGACCAACTTATTGTGGACTTAAGAGGAGGTATAAGGGGATCATCTAACTTCGCCATGATGCTGACATCACTCTAGTACAGTGATGGTGAACCTTTTGAGCTCGGGGTGTCAGCATTTTGAAAAACCCTAACTTAACTCTGGTGCCCTGTCACATATAGAAATTTTTTGATATTTGCAACCATAGTAAAACAAAGATTTATATTTTTGATATTTATTTTATATATTTAAATGCCATTTAACAAAGAAAAATCAACCAAAAAATGAGTTCGCATGTCACCTCTGACACGCGTGTCATAGGTTCGCCATCACTGCTCTGGTATTTCTATCTGCCACAGACAGCACATAAAGTAATATGTTCAAAGTCATAATGAATTTAATGCATCCAGGACATTCAGTAGATAACACTAATGTCCTAGATGAATTTAAAAAATTAACTTACAGGTTACTTCTTGAATAGGTTATGCTCACATACCCACATATGGCATAGTTTCCATATTTAAAATGGGCCTAATAAGCTTTGAGCCCTCTTTTAACATGATAGACAATTAATGGTGCATTTTCTTGTTAACTACACTAAAGGGACTATTCCAACTCAGAATAACTCAGTTTCCCTGTGAATAACAATGTTCCTTCCAAATTATCCAAATATGGAAATTTTAATGAAAAGCATACTTATAAAAAGTGTGGATAATGAAGGGAACAAAGAGAAATGATGAGGCATCCAGAGAAACTAACAACAGTGATTTAGAAGGTTTTTGATTATTATTAACTGAGTTAGTGAATGAATAATGAATACTTCTATTTACTAGACAGACAGAGGCTGCCATAACAGAAAGAGAAAAGGAGATACTGAGTACAACAAATAGAAGGTAAGTAAAAAACCTGAATTGTATAAGTCAGGAACCGTAAGAATAGTTTTAGTAGAAGAAGTAGAATAGCAATAAATTCTAGGCCATGTAAACAAAAACTACTGATACATTTTTATCAGATTTTGTTGCTGAACCTGGTATAACTTATTTCAGGGAAATGGTGGGGGCAGAAACTACATTACAATATGGGAGATAAGAAAATAAGATGACAATAGGGGGGTGAGGGCCTGTTTTGGGAGGGGGAGCCAGCTGGGAGAGGTCAATGGGGGAAAAGTAAGACATATGTAATATATAAAACTTTCAACAATAGAGAATTAAAAAAATTAAAATAAATACGACAAAATGTGTAAACAATTCTCATAAAGTAGCATTCAGGTTAGAAAGTAAACTGATGGTGAATGGGAAAGCGAAGTAACATGGAGACTGAGGAATGTAGGCATCAAGATCCATACATGTATTTTATTTTATTTTATTTCATAACACTGTTAAGTATGAAATGCTTAGCATAATATTAAGTACTCAAAGTATATGAATTAAAATAATTCTTACAATAATCATTATTAATATACATGTTTTACAGATAAGAAAACTGAGGGGCAAATAGGTTAAATAATTTTCCCAATGTGATATTACTGCCTAGTTGTTGGGGGAGGATTTTATCATAAGCAGACAGAGCCAAGAGTAAATATTGTTACAATTAAATTACATATAGCTCATTTATGAATGTATGTCTTTTACTGCAAAAGAGCCCACAAAGAGGAGAGGTTAAAGATATAGAAAGAAGTAGTACAATAAATAAACTAAGGACCTGAGGTTGACTGGTCTTAACAGGAGTAAAGGATAGAATGCTTCATTCATGTAAATGGAGAAAAGAAATAAAGATAATTAAATGTGTAGGAAAGTTTATAATATTTAGGGCGGAAGTAAATAGTTTTATTCATTGCAAAAATAGGACAGGATATAAAGTGTTATCTTTCTTTCAATATTCCTTCAAGTTTTATGTGGATGAAAATCTTTTCAGCCTGGCTTGCATGGCTCAGTAGTTGAGCGTTGACCTATGAACCAGGAGGTTACAGTTTGATTCCCAGTCGGGGCACATGCCCGGATTGTGGGCTTGATCCCTAATATGAGGTGTGCAGGAGGTAGTTTGATCAATGATTCTCTCTCATCATTGATGTTTCTACCTCTCCCTCTCCATTCCTCTCTGAAATCAATAAAAATATATTATTTTAAAAGGTTTTCAAAGTCAAGCTACCCACCACCTATATTTTACGTAGGCTGAAATCACTTTGTTCATCCAATCGGCAGCATTTTAAAACCTGCCAGAGTTGGTGAACTGTGTCCCTCCTGTTTCACTAGAACTGAGGGGACTATTTTTGTTTTATAGCTCCAAGAATGAGTATTAAGTGGCATATTAAAATACAAAAAAAGCAATCATTCTCCCATAATCCTGTATTTTTCCCATTGCTTCCCTAAAATGTCAATACAATCTCATGACTCCTCAGGATAATCCTGAAAATTTTGTCAAAACCAAATTCATTTTTAAAACTCATAACACCTTTTCCATCTTCCTAACTGCAGTCCATACTGAGAACTTGCTTGTTGTCCTTACCTGTTTCTTACTACTTAGCTACTGGAAAAGCAAATAAAGTACTGACATAGGCCATAGAATAACAAATACCACTACACTAAAGATTATAAAGTGGAAATCTTTGTGCCTTGCTTTGGAGTTTCTCATTTGGAGAATAAGTGCCACATGTTACATAAAAAACAGAGATCTGAACCCTAATTCCTTCTCCCTCTCTGACTGGTGAGGTGAAGTTGTGTGACCTTGCAACTGTGGCAGTTGAGCAATTTGATTACAAAATATCCAATGTCTAATTTTCTCAATATATTTTCTATTACATTTAATGAATTTATTTTCAAGCACAAAAGTCACATCAACTCTTGTATCTCCTGGATGCAATAAAACAGAGAGACTCTAAAGGAAAATAAAATGGAATATTTGGAATCCAACCCTTCAGATAGTCACAATATATAGTAGCTCTAATCCTTTCATTCTGTCATAAAGAAATAGGTATTCTTCTTACTATCAAATAAGAATGATTATCAAAAATATTTTCTTATTTTTATATTAAGAAGGACCAGTTGATCAATTTTCTTTCAATGGATACTATATTCTTTTGAAAACAATCTTTATATAGAATCCAGCACTTTGAAAATAGTATGAAAAATATTTTCAGAAAAGAAGGTGTAATCTTCCATGCTATACTCAATTATGGAAGGACCATTGCTCCTCACAATAACAATTTGAAATGTTCAGTAAAGTTACCAATAATTCTACCTTGGAAATAGGTGAAGAACAGAGCTTTCTATAAATTATAAAGCTAGAATCAACATTGCATGGAAGACAGAAATCTAGAAGTCCCACCTGTCTTTATCCTCTTCTCACCCTCCTGATGCAGGAGCACATAAGTAAAATATTATGTTCATAATATTATTTACTTTTCTAATCAAGTGATATGCTGATTCCTGGGGAGTGCACAAAATATGGGCTAAATTCAATGGATGTAAGGAACTCAGAAGAGAAAAATTCACAAGTTGCAATAGATGACACAAATCGGGAAAATATAGTATCCTAGGATATTAGTTGTCAGGATAAACTGATTTCCTTTTATCAATAAAAATGAGCCCTTCTACATGCCCACTGTTACTGGGATTAGAGAATAAACTGATATAACAATGATAGGGCCAGACTCTAGGAAAGGTTTACTATATTTTCATATAGCTCTTCTAGATAATTCTGGACTATATGCTGCTTTTAGATGACCAGTATTTTGTGTATTATCTCTAACTGTTACTGCCTTAAAAAATTAAGGAAATCAGTATTTTCCCAGATTAAAAAAAAGTTAACAATATGTTAAAGGTAAACAGATTATTTTAGAAGTAATTATAAAAAATATAGAAAAAATAATAATTTTGTGAAACATTTAGTTAACAGTAACTGATTTCCTCTAGTGTAATCTTCACTAATTAACTGTTTTATGGGGGGAGGGGGTTATTACTGGTTATTTTTTTGTTTATATTTTTAAATCTTTATTGTTGAGAGTTTTAGAGATGTCCCCCTTTTTCCCCCATTGCCTCCTCCATCTAGTTCACTCTCCACCCGAGGCCTTCACCACCCTATTGTCTGTGTCCATAGCTAATGCATATATGCATATAAGATCTTTGGTTAATCTCTTCCCACCTCCCTCTGTTCCCTCTGAGATTCATCAGCCTGTTCCATGTTTCAATGCCTCTGGTTCTATTTTATTCATCAGTTTAATTTGTTCATTAGATTCCTTGTTCATTTATTTTACTTTCTAGATTCAATTATTGATAGATATGTATTTATTGCCATACTACTGTTCATATACTAGTATTTATTTCTTCTTCTTCTCCTCCTTCTTCTTCTTCTTCTTCTTCTTCTTCTTCTTCTTCTTCTTCTTCTTCTTCTGCTTCTTCTTCTCTTCATCCTCCTTTTCCTCCTCCTCCTCCTCTTCCTTCTCTGTCCTCTTCCTCTTCCTCTTCTTCTCTTTAAAGAATACCCTTCAACATTTCACGTAATACTGGCTTGGTGGTGATAAACTCTTTTAGGTTTTTCTTGTCTGTGAAGCTCTTTATCTGACCTTCCGTTCTAAATGAGATCTTTGCTGGGTAGAGTAATCTTGGTTGTAGGTCCTTGCTATTCATCCCTCTGAGTATTTCCTGCCACTCCCTTCTGGCCTGCAAAGTTTCTGTTGAGAAATCAGCCGACAGTCATATGGGAGCTACCTTGTCGATAATTAAATGCATTTCTTTTGCTGCTTTTAAGATTGTCTCTTTGTCTTTAACTCTTGGCATTTTAGTTATGATGTGTCTTGGTATGGGCCTCTTTGGGTACCTCTTGTTTAGGACTCTCTGTGCTTCCTGGACTTGTAAGTCTATTTCGTGACCAGGTAGGGGAAGTTTTCAGTCATTATTTCTTCAAATAGGTTTTCAGTATCTTTCTCATTCTCTTCTCCTTCTGGCACCCCCATAATGTGAATGTTGGTATTCTTGAAGTTGTCCCAGAAGCTCCTTACACTATATTCACATTTTTGAATACTTTTTTCTTTTTTCTCTTCTGGTTGGGTGTTTTTTCTTCCTCATTGATTCTCAGAATCTTCTACTCTACTCTTTAATCCCTGTAAATTATTCTCTATTTCAATTAGTATATGCTTAATTTCTGACTGGTCCTTTTTCATTTCCTTGAAAGTCTCACTAAGTCCCTTGAAGCTCGCATTTAGTCCCTTGAAGCTCTTATTAAGATCCTTGAGCAACCTTATAATCATTGTTTTGAACTCTGTATCCAGTAGTTTGCTTGTTTCCATTTCATATAATTCTTTTTCTGGAAATTTCTTCTGTCCTTTTATTTGTGATATGTTTCTTTGTCTCCACATTTTGGCTTCTTCTCTTGTTTGTTTCTATGTATTAGGTAGAGCTGCTATGTCTCTTGGATTGGTAGAGTGGCCTTGTGTAGTAGGTGTCCTGTAGGGCCCAGTGGCTCAGCCTCCCCAGTCACCTGAGATAACCACTCTAAGTGTGTCCCTGTTTGGGTTATGTGCAAAGTCTTGTTGTAGTTGAGCCTTGATTGCTGTTGGCGTCACTGGGAGGAGCTGACCTCCAGGTTAGCTACAACTACAGTGGAAGAGCTGCTATGCAGTAGATAGCCCTTTAGAGCAGGACTTGGCTCAGTGGGGCTTTGGTGTTCACTGTGTATGTTCCTTGAGTGTGTTGCTTGTGGTTGTGTAGAGTCTGGTGTGGTCTAAAGCTTTCCACCAGGTGCACTACACTAGCTCTGGGGCCTCCTGGGAGTTACAAAATCACCTACTTCATGGGGTCACCAGGCAGGAGCTACAGGATGATTTGTTGATGGCTGCTAATTATATTGGGCTTGGAAGTCCCCAGATAAGGCCAAGCTGTGAAACAAGGCAGACTGATGCTAGTGCCAGGTCTTGGGCCTCTTATTGATAGGTATGTGGCACACTAATGATAGCTGCTTGTTTGAGAGATTTTAGAAAAGTCTGAAGCCTGAGCCAGGACAGGCCATTCATATGGAAGAGTCACAGCAAATAGCTTGGTGGGGCTGCAACTTGTATTGGGCAGGGTCACATGAAATCACCAGGGTAGAGCGAATAATTTTAGCTACACTGATGGAAACTCAGATATGGCTGCTAGTCAGTCAGCTTTGGGACGGGAGGGAGGGGCTGTCTCAGCACAGAAATAATGACCCCGCCAAGTACCTCCTTCTGAGAAAAAGCCACTACCAAATTCCTACCCTGATGCCAGACAATCTAGTCCCTGATTCACCCAATGCTACCGCCCAGGACTGGAGCTCAAAGGGAGAGGGACTGTGTAAGTTCATGTTCTGGCCCTTTAAGAGGAACTGCTTGGGACTCAGCCACAATCCTTCCTACTTTTTACAGTCCAAAGTTATGTGACTTCGCTTCACAGCTCTGGAATCCTGAGTTAGGTCTGGTGTGTGGCTGGGACCCCTTGCATCTCATGGGAAGCCTCTGCAATGGAGATATTCCTCCAGATTACAAAAACACCACACATGGGTATCAGAACAGTCTGTGCCTCTTCCCCTCCTACAAGTTTCAATGTACTTTCATATTTACTTTTCTAGTTGTAGGATTTCCATTCAGCCAGATTTCAGACAGCTCTGAATGATGATTGTTCTGTATTTTAGTTGTAATTTTGATGTGGTTGTGAGAGGCAGTGAGTACTGGTGCTTATCTGTGCTGCTATCTTGGTTCTCCTATATTTTATGGTTTTTATGTCCTTTTTTTATGCTTACTATCTTTTTGTTGAAATTCTCACTGAGTTCCTCTATTCTTCTCCTAAGTTCCTTGAGCATCTTTATTACCATTGCTTTGAACTCTGTACCTAGTAAATTGCTTTCCTCCATTTAATCTAGGTTTTTTCCTGAAGATTTTTCCACTTCTTTATCTGGGGCATGTTTCCTTGTCTTCCTATTTGGCTGCCTAAAACTCAGGGTTTAAAACAGCAACCATATAATTTGCTCATTATCCTTCAGATCAGCAATTTGGGCTGAGCTCAGTAAATGTTTCTAACTTTGGGATTTGCCTGGGCTCATTTATTAGGATACAGTTAGCTGTCAGCTTGGCTGGGGCATAATGCCAAGAAAGGCTCACACACGTATGAAGTTTGGCAGATGAGCAGGGCACTTTGATTCTTACTTCATGTGAGCTCTCTAACAGGCAAGTCTGGGCTTTGTCACATGATAACAGAATTCCAGAAGAGCTTCTTTGAAAATTCTAGGCCTAGGTTTAGTAGTTACACAGTATAACTTCTGCCATATTCTATTGATAAAATAGGTCATGAGGCAAGCCCAAATTCAAAGGATGTTGAAATAGACCCATACCTCTCAATATGAGTTGCAAAGAATATATAGCATTTGTAACATACAACAGAAAAAAATTTCATTTAACATTTAATCTATACTAATTATAGCCTAGGGCTGTCACGACCTAAACAACCATATGGATGACTGGTCACCAGGAAGCACCTCTGGAGCACCTCTCAGTACCCCCCCTCCCCCCCGTACCCC
>NW_005371110.1:49352-49699 GCF_000412655.1 Myotis brandtii | reverse complement strand
TTGGAGGCCTAACAACCTTGCCGCTGCCACAGCAGCGGCAAATCAGGCCCAGAGAGAGGCCCAGAGAGAGAGACAGGTCCTGATCAGCAGCCGCCATGGCTGCTGACGAGGCCTGGAGAAAGAGAGAAGTGGGGCCTAATCAGCAGCTGCCTCCTGTGCTGGTGAGGCCCAAAGAAAGAGAGAAGCAGGGCCTAATCCACAGATAGGCCCAGAGAGAGAGACAGCTGTAAGTGGGGCCATTCTGAATTTCCCAGAAGAGCCAATGGCTGCCTAGGAGGTGGAGCTTTTGATGCTGACTGGCATAGAAACCGACCAATCAGAACCAAATCTGGGTGAAATGAGAGGAG
>NW_005371110.1:48539-49296 GCF_000412655.1 Myotis brandtii | reverse complement strand
CCCCCCCCCATTTAAGCAATCCTATCCTATATAATCTATCTATACTAATAAAAGGATAATATACTAATTAGACCAGGTCAACCAGCCATCTTCTGGATGTCTGACTTTCTTCTGGACAAAGCCATGGTGGTGGGGACTGAGGAAGAGGCAGTTAGGGGCAATCAGGCCAGCAGGGGAGGGCAGTTGGGGGCAAGATCAGGCCAGCAGGGTAGGGCAGTTGGGGGCAAGATCAGGCCAGCAGGGTAGGGCAGTTGGGGGCAAGATCAGGCCAGCAGGGTAGGGCAGTTGGGGGCAAGATCAGGCCAGCAGGGTAGGGCAGTTGGGGGCAAGATCAGGCCAGCAGGGTAGGGCAGTTGGGGGCAAGATCAGGCCAGCAGGGTAGGGCAGTTGGGGGCAAGATCAGGCCGGCAGGGGAGGGCCATTGGGGGCAACTAGGCTGGCAGGGGAGGACTGTTTGGGGTGACCAGGCTGGCAGGGGAGCAGTTAGGGGTGATCAGGCAGGCAGGCAGAGAGGTTAGGGTGATCAGGCAGGCAGGCAGGTGAGCGGTTAGGAGCCAGCAGTCCCAGATTGCTAGAGGGATGTACGACTGCCAGTTTAGGCACGATCCCATAGGGGTCCCCAATTGGAGAGGGTGCAGGCTGGTCTGAGGAAACCCCTCAGTGTATGAATTTCATGCACTGGGCCTCTAGTCTACACTAATAAAAGAGAAACATGGTAATTGGCGTACGACCGCTACCCTTCCCATTGGCTAATCAG
>NW_005371110.1:34976-47095 GCF_000412655.1 Myotis brandtii | reverse complement strand
GGGGCGGTGCCCCAACTCCCCAATCGGCCCTGCTCTGAGCCTGACCAGGGGCTGCACCTAGGGATTGGGCCTGCCCTCTGCCACCCGGGAGCAGGCCTAAACCAGCAGGGCATTATCTCCCGAGGGGTCCCAGACTACGAGAGGGCACAGGCCGGGCTGAGGGACCCCCCCCCTTCCCCCCAAGTGCACAAATTTTTGTGCACCGGGCCTCTAGTATATTATAAAATCAAGTGAAGGGCAGTCATGAGGAAATATAATTTTCAAACTCGATTCTAGTAAAAAAAAATATCTACTTTATGTATAAGAAAGCATTATGCTTTATGAAATCTTTATGTTTACTTGCCTTTAAAATTGAACAATTCTATGAGATCATAGCTAAGGTTTCATTTGACTTTCTGAATCAAAGTCTCTGAACTCTCTCTTCTAGTTTCAATTATTCTACTATTCTAATATCTCTATTATGTAATATCTCTGTTAAGAAGAAAAATTGCTTATCTGTGAATGAGTTTTCTCTGGGAATTATTACTCCTTCCTTCTCAATGGATTAAAAGTCATTCATTAATTAAATCTAAAATTTTGGGTATTAACACGTTAAGCACCATGTCAGTCACCAGTGACTGACACTCTACTTTCTGTTTGGACCTCGTCAGTCTCTGGCCACCAGCATATCGGTGAAATCAGATATTGTGGGCTAAATGGGAAGGGAGAAAAAACAGGCTTGAGTCTTAACGTGTTCACATTAGAATTATATATGTCTGTTTTCTGAAACATGAAGCAAAATGTGAAAGTCTAGTATGCTTTTCATATCTGAATGATTTCTAATCTTGATTTTGTAACCACCTCCTGTTTGCAGGAGGCAAAAGGAAATTAGTGAACACTTAGTGAAAATGTACTCTCTTTTAGAAAAGCTTCTAAGTCCTTTATATTTGTTAACTCACAGAAGACACACAGAAATCCTTTTTATGGTCATTATTATTCTTTCTTCTTTAGAACTATGGAAACTGAAGTACAGGAAGTTCAGGTCCTCTACCCAAGTTTTCATGGGGAGGAAGTAACGAAGGTGGGACTAAAACAGAGTAGTCTGGCACCTGGACCTAACTACTTTGCATATTGCATTAACTAAAAAAAGAAGAGAAAGACACTGACTCCAAAACTCCACATATTACTTGAAGAGACACTGTGCTAAGTACCAAGTGTACAACAATATAGAAGACCAAGAAAGTTAGTTTTTCTTGATCTGAGTGGTCTTTTCAACAGACACTTTCCATAGTCAGAATATATTGCTCAACTAGCCAAACTTATTTTAGCCAAGAGAGATGTTTCCTTATCACCATCTCTCTCATATACATAAAATATTTTTGTTATGTCACTATTGTAAAAAAATTTTAAACCTAAGAAAACCCTTCATTTCAAATGGAACATAATCATCTTTAGTAGAAATGTCATAATTACTTTTAATAACTAATAGGGCTTATAAGGTTAATTTAAGATTATAGGGGAGGACAGATAAATGGCGGCTGAATAGGCAGCAGTGTCATGCATCTCCTCCTAGGGCAGTGATGGAGAACCTTTTGAGCTCAGCGTGTCAGCATTTTGAAAAACCTTAACTTAACTCTGGTGCTGTGTCACATTTAGAAATTTTTTGATATTTGCAACCATAATAAAACAAAGACTTATATTTTTGATATTTATTTTATATATTTAAATGCCATTTAACAAAGAAAAATCAACCAAAAAAATGAGTTCGTGTGTCACCTCTAACATGCGTGCCATAGGTTCGTCATCACTGTCCTAGGGCCAGGCCAGAAAAGCAACTAAATTGGAGAACATCACCCTGAATGAACAAATTAGAAACAGCTGAAGAGACAATTTTCAATAAGGAAGGGCAGAGGACACCTTGAGACCACCACTTGCCAGCCATAATCAGCATAGATCCACCACGATGACCTGTAAGTGAATGGTGCAGTGCCTCCCAGCAGGCTCCCAGACATCTGCAGAGAGCGTGCACACCGCCAGCGTGAGCTCCCACACCAGGCCTCCTCACCAGCCTGCTGGGACCCAGTGTTCTAGGATCTGGCTCCAAGATCCTGCAGAGAGTGCAAGCCAGGGGAAACCCAGTGCCCCACCCTCACCCCAGAACCCAGAACCATGCTGCTAGCCTGACTCGAAGCCACCTGGCACCCACTCCACCCCAGAACTGGGACCTGGGGCCAGGGCAACCGGGAGCAACCCATAGCATACCACAGGGCAGCTTTGACTGTGCGACCCAGAGCAACCCACACCCACTTCACTCTGGCCACCAGGAGAGTCCTGCTAGGGCCATCCAGAGCAACCCAACACACACCTCACTCCAGAAGACAGAAGAGTGCAGACTGAGTGACCCAGGGCAACATGCCCCCGCTCCACACTGAGGAGGGGTGAACTGGAGTAACACAGCAAGCATCTCACTCCAGGCTACAAGAAAGGAGGGACTGTGTGACTCAGAGCAACCTGCACCTGCTTCTCCCCATGCCCTGGGACAGTCCTGCAGAGGCTACATGGAGCAATGCAAAACACAACTCACTCTGGGCCATATGAAAGCACTGCCAGGGTGACCCTGAGCAAGCCAGGGGCCACAGGACCACTCTGAAAATGTGCTGCCAAAGAGACCTAGGGTGCCACCCTGCCATAGGTGCTGGGCTGCACAGAGAACTGCATGCTAGACAGCTTTGGGTCCTCACAGGGAGTCTCACAGCAGAGGAACTGTGCATGTGCACCCACCACCCTGAAGCAGACAACTGATAGTCCATATCAGTGGGTGAAGGGGATACAACTCACAGCAGAAACAATAAAGGCAAAACAGACCTAGCCTCTGGGCTAACAATTTCCAAAGTATTGCCCTGATAGGGTCTTCAACCTCTCAAATCCCAAGCAGGATGCCCAGGGCCAAAAAGAGACAGCAAAAATGGGGAGACAAAGCAACACCCCCCCCCCCCCAGTAAAGAAAAGGAGGTATCACCAGAAAATGAGCTAAATGAAGTGGAGGCATGCAATATGTCAGAAAAAGAATTTGGAGTAAGGGTCATACAATTCATAAACTGGATGGATGAGAAAATCAACAACTTATGTAAGAATCAAGAGAAAATAAAAAATTATATAGCTACAATAAAAAACATGATGGAAGGTTTCAATAATAGCCTAGAAGAAGCAGAGGACCGAATTAGTAAGTTAGAAGATAAGGCACAGAAACACACCCAATCTGAACAGCTATTGCAGAAAAAAAAATAGAAAGCAGGAGGAGATCCTAAGGGAGACTTGGGACATGAAATGAAGTAACATATGTATAATAGGGGTGTCAGAAGGACAAGAAGAAGCGCAAGGATTAGAAAACATATTTGAAGAAATAATGACAAAAAAACTTCTCTAATTTGGGGAAGAAAAAACTCACACAAGCACAGAGAACCGCAAACAAGATGAACCCAAAAAGGCCCACATTAAGATACGTCATAATTACAATGGCAACGTTAACAACAATGAGAAAACCTTAAAGGCTGCAAGAGAGAGACAGAGAGTTAACTAAAAAGGAGCTCCCATTAGGTTATCAAGTGATTTCTCAACAGAAACACATCAGGCCAGAAGGGAATGGAATGAAGTATAGAAAGTGATGCAAAGCAAGGGACTGAATCCAAGAATACTCTATTCAGCAAGACTCTCATTAAAAATTTAAGGGGGAATCAGGAGCTTCATAGACCAAAAAAAAAGGCTAAGGGAGTTTATGACTACCAAGCCAATGCAAGAAATTCTGAAGGGACTGTTGTAAAAAGAAGAAATAGATAGGAAAGAAGGAACACAGGCATAAAGAATAGAAATGGCTACAAACAAGTACCAATCAATAATAACCTTAAATGTAAATGGACTAAATACTCCAATAAAAAGACATTGAGTGGCTGAATGGATAAGAAAACATGACCCATACATATGCTGTCTACAAAGGACCCACCTAAGAACAAGGGACTCACACAGACTAAATGTGAATGAATGGAAAAATATCTTCCAGGCAAATGGAAATGAAAAAAAAGCAGGGGTAGCAATACTGATATCTGACAAAACAGACCTCAAAGTGAAGGCTATAACAGGAGATAAGGAAGACCATTTCATAACACTAAAGGGATCAATACAAGAAGAGATTATTACCCTGGTAAACATATATGCACCCAATACAGGAACACCCAAATACACAAAAAAAATTTCTGGAAGATATCAAGGGAGAGATCTACAGCAAAACAATCATAGATGGGACTTTAATACCCCCATTTACATAACTGGATAAATCATCTAGACAAAAAATCATCAAAGAAACAGCAATCCTAAATGACTCACTAGATCAGATGGACTTAATCAGCATCTTGAGAACATTTCACCACAAAGCTACAGAATATACACTATTTTCAAGTGCACATGGGACATTTTTAAAGGTAAACCACATATTCGGACACAGGCAAAGTCTCTTAAAATTCAAGAAGACTGAAATCATATCAAGCATCATCAAAAATCACAATGGCATAATAGAAATCAACTACAATAAAAACAATAAAAAAATTCAACCATTTGAAGGCTAAATAGCAAGTTATTAAACAATGATTGGGTTACCAAAGAGATCAAAGAATATATAGACATCCTGGAAACAAATGACAATGAAAACACAACAATCCAAACTATGGGACACAGTGAAAGCAGTCCTGAAAGGGAAGTTCATAGCATTACAGGCCTACCTCAAAAAACAAGAAAAACTGGTAATAAATTATCTAACTCTACAACTTAAAGAATTAGAAAGACAGCAACAAGAAAAGCCAAGAGTGAGCACAAGGAATGAAATAACAAAAATCAGAGCAGAAATAAATTACATAGAGACAAAAAAAACACACAAAAGATCGATGAAACCAACAGCTGATTCTTTGAAAGGATTAACAAGATTGATGTACCTCTAGCCAGGCATACCGAGAAGCAAAGAGAGAGAACCCAAATAAACAACATCAGAAATGAAAGAGGTGAAATAACAACAGACCCCACAGAAATACCTAGTTCATAATGTATCTTTTTTTTCCCTAATAGGTGTGTAGTGTAGTGGTATATCATTGTTGTTTTTATTCTATTGTTGACACTATTATAGATGTCTCCCATTTCCCCGCCTTTAACTTCCTCCACCCAGACCCCCAACCTCTGGCCATCACCATAATTTTATCTATGACCATCCCCCTCCCCTCTGATCTCTGTCAGTCACTCCCATCCTGTATAATAAAAGACTAGTATGCAAATAGACCAAATGGTGTAACAACCAGTTGCTATGACACACACTGATCACAAGGGGGCAGACACTCAATGCAGGAGCTGCCCCCTGGTGGTCAGTGCGCTCCCACAGGGGGAATGCTGCTCAGAAGCCCTGAGCTGGGCTCACCACTGGCAAGCACAGCAGCGGTGGCAGGAGCCTCTCCTGCCTCCATAGCAGAGCTATGGATATCTGACTGCTGGGTTAGGCTCGCCTCCCCCCAAGGACTCCTGGACTGGGAGAGGGCACAGGCCAGGCTGAGGGACTCCAGCCACATGCATGTTGGGGGCAACCAGGCAGGCAGGCAGAGGTAGTTATGGGTTATCAGGCAGGCAGGAGAGCAGTTAGGAAAAATATCTAGGATATTTAGGGGCATTAGGCAGGCAGGCAGGTGAGTGGGTAGGAGGAGCCAATGGTCCTGGATTGTGAGAGGGAAGTCCAACTGCCGGATTAGGCCCAATCCCACAGGGAGAGGGTGCAGGCTGGGCTGAGGGACCCCAGGAACTCACTTTCGTGCACCGGGCCTCTAATATATATATATATAAAATAAGTATACAGGAGAAGTGGCTTGAATCAAGACCAAAGTCTCAAAAACAAATTTGCTAAAAATTAACCAGGAATAACAGGTCATAGAAAATAAGTTCTTAATTGAGGCATTCAAAGCAATGGGGAGGAAAAACCAAGCATCAAATGGCAAACAGTCAAAGTTGAAAGCTGGTTGGTGAGTGAAGTGGGAGGGTGAATAAGTCTGTCCAGAATAAGATTAAACAAGTGACCCAAAGACCAAAGTTTCTAAGATAATAATGCTAATAATTAATCAGAAGTGATAGCTCATAGAGAATAAGCTCTTAGAAGAGATGCCGCAAAGGGCATGCAAGGTAACATGAAGAAAACTAGGCATCAACTGCCAAACAATCAAAGTAGAAAGCTGCAGAGCAAGAGTTGGAGGGTGGGTAGGTATGTGGCAAATGAACGTCTAAGCAAATAATCCAAGAACAAAATTATTAGTGGATCCGCTAAAATTAGTCAGTAATCATAGGTCATAGAAAACAAGGTCTTAGATGAGATATCATAGTAAGCACATGCACTGTAAAATGGGAAAAAGGGGACATCAAATGGCAAAGGAGTAGGTGGTTGGGCTAGCAGGTCTGTGGAAAAAAAAACTAAACAAAAAATCCAAAGTAACAAAGAAGCTTAGAAAACATTTTAGGTAAATGATGCTACAAATAGACTCTTTGAACAGTCAGTTTTCCATCCTGACTTTCCACAAGTTACCCATCACAGAATAGCTCATTTATTCTAAGGGCAAACTGACAAAGGAGATCCCTTGATCTAGTTACATTTAAGAGACAATTTTCAGCTTTTTGCTGGTAAGCCTCCCTTACCCCCTTTCCCACATGTTTGGCAATATTTATATTTAATTTTTCAAATATTGATAATTTTTTTGGAGACCAGTTACACAAATTTAGGTATGGAAAAACACTCGATGGACTGAATCATGGAATAGTTCCTCAGGCTCCCATTCTTTCCAGGAAGTTATCACACTGCCTTCTGTCCCTTTCTCTATGTCTAAAATCAAAAAAAACATAGTTAAAAAATAAAAATTAAATAAATAGATAAATTTATAAATAAATATTGCCCCAGTGACCTAGTAGTATTCCTTGGGATTTCATCCCAATCAGAAGTGAAAATTTCACCCTGGCCAGTTTAGCTCATTGTTTGGAGCATCAGGCTGTGGACTGAAGGGTCACGGGTTCGATTCCCAGTAAAGAGCACGTACCTTGGTTGCAGGTTCAATCCCCGGCCCTGGTCAGTGTGCATACGGGAGGTGACCAGTTGATGTGTCTCTCTCACTTTGATGTTTCTCTCTCTTTTTTTTTCTAAGATGATATGGAAAAACACCACTCCTTTGCTTTGAACTTTCAGTGACTCACATTGCCTACAAAATAAATACATGCAATCCTATATAATAAAAGGCTAATATGCAAATCAACCAATTGGCGGAAATACCAGTCACTATGACGCACACTGACTACCAGGTGGCAGACGCTCAATGCAGGAGCTGCCCTCCTGGTAGTCAGTGCACTCCCACAGGGGGAGCGCTGCTTAGCCAGAAGCCAGGCTCACAGCTGGTGAGTGCAGCGGTAGTGGCAGAATGCGTGCATGGGTTGGGTCTTTCTACCTGACTGGCGATTGGGGCTGATTGGGGCCATCTTGCCCAGTCTGGGGGGAAGGACCATGGGAGGTTGGCCGGCCAGGGGGAGGGATGGCGGGAGGTTGGCCATCTGGCTGGGAGAAGGGACTGCAGGAGGTTGGCCAGCCATGGGAGGTTGGCTTTGATAGCACACTGACCACGAGGGGGTAGCTCCTGCATTGAGCATCTGACCCCTGGTGGTCAGTGCACATCATAGCAACCGGTCGACTGGCCATTCAGTTGACTGGTCGTAATGGTCACTTGGGCTTTTATATATATAACTAGGTGCAGAAGCCCTGGCTTGTGTGGCTACGTGGTTAGAATGTCAGCCAGCCCAAAGGTCCTGGATCAACTTCTGGTCAAGGGCACGTACCTCAGTTGTAGGATTAAACCCCACCAGTGGGGGCACATGTGGGAGGCAACCAATCGATGTGTCTCTCTCACATCGATGTTTCTCTCTCTGTTTCTTCCTCTTTCCCTCTCCCTCCATCCCTCTCTCTCTCTCTCTCTCACACACACTCTCTCTAAAAAGCAACAGAAAAAATTTCCTTGGGTAAGAATTAACAAAAAATAAAAATAAGGTGCAAAACTGACATTCTGTGGCACATCTTCTCAGTCCATTCAGATTTTTCACAACTAACAACATATACTCAAAGGTGAAATTTTGAAAGCCTTTCCTCTTGACAGGAACAAGACAAGAATGACCACTTATGCCATTTCTTTTTTTTTTTTAATTGTTCATTTATGTTACCATATAATTTGTTTATTATTGTTATTTTTAAAGATGAAATATAGAAAATAGTTATCCATGGTTCCATCACTCATAATTAACTAATGCTTACATTTTAATGTATTCTTTCTTATCTCTTTTCTTTGTATCTTGAGTATGTAATTTTCTCTTCCCCTACATGTAAAATAATATTCTATAAACTCTTCTTAAACATAATGTTTAAATGGCTGTGTAATATAGCATCATATAGATACCATACTTTATAATTTATTTAAGAAATTTCTACTCTTATAAATAACACTCGGATGATCATTTTTGACATAAATCTGTGAGTACCACATATTTTCTTGATTTTACTTCTTAGACAGAATCATTAACTCAAATGGCATAAACATAATTAAGTTTTATAATACAGGGTGGGCAAAAGTAGGTTTACAGTTGTATGCAAAAGAGTTTATTCTTGTATTATTATTAATTATTGTATTATTTTCCATATGAACAACAGTACACCTACTTTTGCCCCACCCTGTATATACCACTTATTTCCCACAAAAAATATATGAAAAATGAGCAAGACTAATGAAAATCAAAGAAATAAAAATAATGAGATAACATTTAAAACCATAATATTGGCAAAGATTTAAAAGACTGACAATGCCCAAAGTTAATGAAGATGAGGGGATATGTGTTCTTTTATAGATATGTTAATATTTTATTCTCATCCCTGACTTCCACTTTAGAAACCATCAGTTGGTTCTCTATATCTATGGATCTGTTTCTGTTTTGTCTGTTCATTTGTTTTGTTTTTTTAGATTATATATATAAGTGAAATCATACAGAATTTGTCTTTTAAACCCAACTTATTTCACTAAGCAATAATATCCTGTAGGTCCATTGATTTTGTCACAAATAGCAATCTTTCATTGTTTTGTTAGCAATATATTTTTTTAATTTGTCTTTATTGTTAAGAGTATTACAGATGTCCTCCTTTTTTCCCCATTGGCCCACTCCACTCTGCCCCTCCAATAGGCCTGACTGCACTATTTTCTGTTCATGGGTTATGCATATCCTATATAATAAAAGCCCAGCAAACAAAATGGTGGAACTACCAGAATGACCAGAGACCAGAACGACCACAGCCCCTTGCCCCGGCCGGCCCCGGCCCCCAGCAAGGACCCCCACCCTGATCAGGGGTATGGCCAGCCAGCAAACCATCCAAAGCCCCTCTCCCAGGCTGGCCCCGCTTGCCAGCAGGGACTCCCCACCCCCATTGGGGAAGTGGCCGTCCTACAAACCACTCATGGCCCCTCACCCCGGCCAGCCCCACCCCCTAGCAGGGAACCCCACCCCGATCAGGGTCATGGTTTGCCTGCAAACCTTCCACGGCCCCTCACCCCAGCTGGCTCTGCCCCCAAGCAGGGACCCCCACCCCCATCGGGGAAGTGGCAGGCCTGCAAACCACTCATTGCCCCTCGCCCTAGACAGCCCCACCACCCAGCAGGCACCCCCACCCTGATCTGGGGCCCCCATCAGGGCAGGCAGGACAGCTCCCACTGGTGCACTGGGCCTCTATTCTATATAATAAAAGGATAATATACAAATTGACCCTAATGGCAGAATGACCAGAAAGACTGCTTGAACAGTCACTATGAGGCGCACTGACCACCTCTTAGTTCCTTTCCCTGGCCGGCAGGCTCTGATCGCCCGATGGCAAACGAAGAACCAGGGGTGGGTGGCGGGGAAAGCAGGTGGCACCAGGTGAAGCCTCCTGCCCCACCAGTCACCCCACACACAGAGGGCTACCCACAGCAGGGGCAGGGCCGGCAAGTGGGTGGGAATGGCTGACCTTTCGGTTCCTCTCCCCAGCCAGCAGGCTCCAATTACCCAATGGTGAATGGGGAACTAGGGGTGGGTGGCAGTGGGGGGCAGGGCTGGCTGCAGGCAGCCAGGGAAGATGGCCCTGATCACAGGCCAGGCCTAGGGACCATACCCACTCACGAATTTCATGCACTGGGCCTCTAGTCTATGTATATAAAACCCTAATATGCAAACAGACCAAAAAGCAGAACAACTAAACCAAACAATCAGTCACTATGACGTGCGCTGACCACCAGGGGGTGCATGCGAAACATGGTGATTATCGGCAGCAGGTGGCAGAGCGTGGAACATGGCAGGTGTCGGCCACAGCAGGATGGTGGATCAGGTGAGTGGGAGCACCAGACCAAGGCGGGGCACTGGCCACTGTCATCAGGGTGAATCTCTGGTGGTTACTGAAAATTCCTTGCTCCCGCGCACCATGGTCCTGCCCTGAGCTTGCACCTGCTGCCGGTGCCGGCCCCGCTCGCACCCGCTGCCAGCACCAGAGCTGCTGCTTGCACCCACTGCTGGCACCCAGCGCCGGCACTGTTTGCTCAGCACTGTAAGCGGGTGCGAGTGGTGGCTGCTAGCCCCAATCGCCCCTCAGGGCTTCTCAACCTCCCCCTACTCCTGAGGGGTGATCAGGGCCAACAGCTGCCTCTCGCACCCACAGCCAGCACCGGAGCTGCCGCTCGCACCCACTGCCCGGCACCCGGCACCAGTCTCGATCTCTCGGCACCATCAGCGGGTGTGAGTGGCAGCTGCTGGCCCCAATCGCCCCTGAGGGCTTCTCCACCTCTCCCTGCTCCTGAAGGGCAATCAGAGCAGCAGCCACCTCTCACACCGACTGCTGGCACTGGCCCCAATTGCTCCGCGCCATCAGCAGGTGTGAGCCGGCCAGTGCTGTCAGTGTGTGGGAGCGGCAGCAGCAGGAGCAGGGCTGCTGGCAGAGAGGGGACCAGTGGCTGTGGTGGGTGCTGCTGGGCAGGGACTCTGTCTGTGAAGCTTCTTATTTCCCCTTCAATTTTGAATGATAGCCTTGCTGGATAGAGTATTCTTGGGTTCAGTCCTTTGCTTTGCATCACTTTGTAAATTTCCGTCCATTCTTTTCTGGCCTGATGTGTTTCTGTTGAGAAATCATTTGATAATCTAATGGGAGATCCCTTGTATGTAACTTTCCGTCTCTCTCTTGCAGCCTGTAAGATTCTCTCTTTGTCCTGAACATTTGCCATGGTAATTATGATGTGTCTTGGTGTGGGTCTTTTCGGATTCACCTTGTTTGGGACTCTCTGGGCTTGTGTGACTTTTTTCTTCCCCACCTCAGGGAAGTTTTCTGATATTATTTCTTCGAATAGGTTTTCTAATCCATGTTCATCTTTCTGTTGTTCTGGCACCCCTATTATTCGTATGTTGTTTCGTTTCATGTTGTCCCAAAGCTCCCTTAGGCTCTCCTCCTGTCTTTTAATTTTTTTCTCCAATTGCAGTACAGTTTGGGTGTGTTTTGCTTCCTTGTCTTCTAATTCACTAATTCGGTCCTCCGCTTCTCCTAGTCTACTGTTGATGCTTTCAATGGTGTTTTTTATTGCAGCTATATCGCTCTTCATTTCTTGTTGGGTCTTACATAAGTTATTGATTTTTTCATCTGTTTCTTCTTGCTTCTTGCATAAGCTGTTGATTTTTTCATCTGTTTCTTCCAGCTTCTTGCATATGGTATTGAATTTTTCATCTGATTCTTCTAGCTTCTTGCATATGGCATTGATTTTTTCCTCCGACCGGTGCATGTACTCTAGGACCCTTATTCTGAATTCTTTTTCCGTCAAGTTGCATGCCTCTGTCTCACTTAGCTGCTTTTCTGGCGAGTCCTCCTTTTCTTTCCTTTGGGGGTTTCTTTGCCTACCCATGTTTGATCTCACTGACATATCTAGTTGTTGAGTCGTTCAGTGGCTGCTCCCTGGGTGGCAGTGGCTCCTTGGGCTGTGGTTGCTCCTTGGGTGGTTGCGGTAGCAGCTGCTCCTCAGTTGGCAGCAGCTCCT
>NW_005371110.1:22480-34961 GCF_000412655.1 Myotis brandtii | reverse complement strand
CAAGGCACAACGTACCAGGCACTGAACACAAATATATTCACGATATTAATAACCCCAAATAAAGGTGACCACCCGAATTAAGAGAATTAGGGGATAAGGAGAAAAGAAGAGAAAAAGATAAAAGAGAAAAAAGAAAAGAAAAGAAAAATAAGAAAGAAAAAAAAGGAGTGCAAAAATGAAATTGGGGGGAAAAAAGAGGGGGGAAAAAAGAAAAAGAAAAAAAAGAGCGAAAAGAGAGAATGAAGTAGAAGAGGGGAAGAGACTATTTGTATGGGGCAGGGACTCTGAAGTTGGGCCAAGACCCACCCCTGTGCCCACTACAGCCTCGCAGCCCACAGTTCCTTTCAAGGTGCACGAATTCATGCACTGAGCCCCTAGTATGCAAATAAGTTCCTTTAAGAGAAACTTCCTGGATTTTCAGCAGCCTCCATGTCACTCAGCCACAATCCCTGCTGCTTTTTACAGCCTAAAGTTATGAGGACTTCTCTTCCCAGCTCAGGAACCCTGGGTTGGGGGTCTGGTATGGGTCTGGGATCTCTGCAGCTGAGATCCCTACTGTAGAAAAAAAACACCACACCTGGGTGTTGAACTAACCTTTTATGTGCCTCCGCCCCTCCTACCAGTCTCAATGTACTCTCATCTTTACTTCTCTAGCTGTAGGACTTCCATTCAGCCAGCTTTCAGGTGGTTCTGAATCATGGTTGCTCTATATTTTAGTTGTAATTTTGATGAGGTTGTGGGAGGCGGTGAGTACAGGTGCTTACTTATGCCACTATCTTGATACTCTGCTCTGTTTTAAGGTACTTTTCATTTCTTGTGTGATTTGATCTTGATCCATTAGTTGTTTAGTAGCATGTTGTTTAGTCTCCACATACTTGTTTTCATTCCAGTTTTCTTCCTGTAGTTGATGTCTAGTTTTGCACCATTGTGATTGGAAAAGGTGCTTGATATAATCTCTATCTTCTGAAGTGTTTTGAGGCTGTCTTGTGGTCTAATAAGTGATCTATCCTAGAGAATGTTCTAGGTGCACTTGAAAAAAAATGTGTATTATGCAGTTAGGGGATGAAATGTTCCATAAATATCTATTAAGCCAATATCATCTTATGTGACATTTTAAGCCATTCATTACTTTTAATTTTCTGTCTGGATGATCTATCCATTGATGTGAGTGTGGTATTAAAATCCCCTACTATTATTGTATTACTTTGGATTTCTCACTTTATGTCCATTGATAATTGCATTATATATCCAGGTGCTCCTATGTTAGGTGTGCAGATATTTACAAATGTTACATTCTGTTCTTAGATTGATCTCTTTATCATTATGTAATGTCCTTGCCTTTCTTTACATTTTTTTTTGTTTTAAAGTCTACTTTGTCTGATATAAGCATCACTACCTCAGCTTCCTTTTCATTTCTATTGGCATGGAATATCTTTTTCCATCCCTTCATTTTCCCACTATATGTGTCTTTGAAGTGCCTCTTATAAGCAGCTTGTAGATAGGACATAATTTTTAATCTTTACAGCTAACCTATGTCTTTTTTTTTTAATCTTCACATGAGGATATGTTTATTGATTGTAGAGAGAGAGGGAGGAGGTGAGGTAGGGGGAGGGAGAGAGGGAGAAGGAGAAGGAGAAGGAGAGGGAGAGGGAGAGGGAGAGGGAAAGAGAGAGGGAGAGGGAGAGGGAGAGGGAGAGACATCTATGTGTGAGAGAACATAGATCATCTGTTGCCTCCCATATGGGCCCCAGTTAGGGATCACACCTGCAACCTTTTCATGCACAGGACAACACTCTAACCAACTGAGCCACCTGGCTAGGGCCACCTTATGTCTTTCTATTGGAGCATTAAATCCATTTTCATTAAAGTAATTATTGATAAGTATTTACCTATTACCATTTTGTTAATAGTTTTTTGGTGTTCTTATACTTCTCCTCTGTTTCTTTCTTCTTTTCTTGATCTCTTCCCTAGTGGTTTGCTGTTTTTCTTTAGTGTTTGGTGTGTATTCCTTCCTCTTAGTTCTTTATATATCTTTTCTACGGTTTTAGTTTCTGGTCATCATAAGGTTTACGTATATAATTCTATATCTGTAGCAGTCTATTTTAAGATAATATGCATTTAAATTCAAGTATATTGTATAAGAATTAAATTTTCACTCCCTCCTCTATGTTTTATGTTATTGGTGCCATGTTTTAGATATTTTTGTATTGTGTATCCCCTAATTACTTATTGTATTTTGAGTTGAGTTACATACATTTTTTCCTTTTTACCTTTGTAGTAGCTTTTAAAATGTCTAATACGATGTCTTTATTAATATTTGGCTTTACCTGTGGAGTTTTTATTCCTTTCTCATATTTTCTTATTTCTGGTTATGGCCTTTCCTTTTCTACTTAGAGGAGACCCTTTAAGTGGAAATAAAACAGAAGACTTGAAAAAACAAGGTCATTGATAGTGCTTATAATCATAAAACAGATATTAAAGCCACTTGTTTACAAATAAGATCATCTATATTTACTTTTTCCACTTCCATCCAAATGGTCTGAATGTTAATCAAATGTATTTACTTTGGGAGTGTGGATTATATTTTAACTTTCTAATTGATTTCCCTTTGCACGTAAGCATGAGCCATGGTAAAGGGATCAGTGATTTGAAAAGAAGCCTGTGTGCCACCAGGATGCCGATGAAGTGGATTTCAGTTCTGCTGCTGCTACAGCTGAGTGGTCACTTCAGCCCTGGGAGTTGTGGAAAGGTGCTGGTGTGGCCCACAGAATACAGCCATTGGATCAACATGAAGACCATCCTGGATGCACTTGTCCAGAGAGGTCATGAAGTGACTGTTCTGACATCTTCAGCTTCAATTCTTGTTGATCCCAATAAACCATCTGCTATTCAATTTGAGGTTTTTCCTACATCTTTAACAAAAGATGATTTTGAGAATCTTTTCATGGGGCTGATCTCTAAGTGGTCATATATGCCTAAAGATACATTTTGGACTTATTTTTCACTAATGAAAGATATCATTTGGGAATATACTGATTGTGTTCAAACACTATGTAAAGATGTAGTTTTGAACAAGAAACTTATGACAAAGCTACAGGAATCAAGGTTTGATGTCGTTCTTGCAGATGCCATTGGACCCTGTGGTGAGCTGCTGGCTGAGCTACTTAAAATACCTTTTGTGTACAGTCTCCGCTTCTCTCCTGGCTATACAATTGAAAAGTACAGTGGAGGACTTCCATTCCCTCCATCCTACGTACCTGTTGTCTTGTCTGAATTAAGTGATCAAATGACATTCATGGAGCGAGTAAAAAATATGATTTACATGCTTTATTTTGACTTCTGGTTCCAAACATATAATCAGAAGAAGTGGGATCAGTTTTATAGTGATGTACTAGGTAAGTCATGTTTTAATTGATAGCTTGAAACCCAAACTTTGCTAATGCCATAGAAGGAGAGTTTGTACAAATATAAAGTCAGAGGAAATATCTTTTATAAGTAAAATGACTAAATAATAATATATAATGATATTTCAATCTCACAAATATTGTAGAAATGTTTAAATTATTAGGCCATTTTTAACCCTGTGATCCACTGTTAATACAGGAGATTTCAGGAAGTCAAAAACCACAAATTGAAGCACTGAGGAATTCTAGAAGCCATTATACCAATTCTTTGTCTGTTTGTAATATAATTTATTTTTTATTCTTTTTTCTGGGTAAAGTGTTTTATTCTTTGTTTTTTCTTAAATATAATGTCAAAATATTGCCCATCCTACACTTATTGTTAGAGAACTTTTAAGTTCACAGCAATATTGAGTAAGATTTCCCATATAACCTCTGCCCCCACACATGTATAGACTCCCTCATTTTCAACATATCACACCTGAGGGATACATTTGCTACAATCGTTGAACCTAGAGTGGCACATTGCTATGCTCCAAAGACCACAGTTCATGTTGGAGTTCACTCATGGTGTTACATATTCCATGGGTTTTAACAAATTTATAATGACATGTATTATATAGAGTGATTTCACTATCCTAAAAATTCTCTGTGCTGTACTTATTTCCAAAATACCCATTACACTATGATTTTTCAACCTAAAAAATAGGCATTAGAAATTTCACTAAATATCTTGATCAAAGCAGAAAAGTAGATTGAGATGTTACTTTACTTCTAGCACAGCTGTCTATTGAGCTTTGACATCATTGTTTCCACTTGTTCCTCCTCAGGTTCTTTATTTTAAAATTAACCTGTTTTGCCATGTTACCTAAAAAACTCTTTCATGATAGAGAGATATAATAACTCCAACCTGACTCAAGAACCTACAAATCAAAGTTTCTAATAACTACATATTCATTCACTCAGTGCTTACACTGTTTTAAAGGTCAAAAATTGTGTTGAAGTGTGGACAATCAAGTTATTGCTCTGTATTTGTAAAAACTGTATCTTTTCATTACTGACAAATGATCCAAAACTAAAGAGAACACATCTATTTTCCATATCTTATAAAAACTTTCCAGCTGTTATTTGCAAATATTATTATTAAATATATATAAATATACTTCAAAAACCTCACAGTTCTTAGAAAATCTAGTATTCAGGGAATAGCTTGCTAAATTGTAGAAACTAAGCTGAGTATTTATAAGGCAACGTGTTTCCATTGATAAATCGATTAGGGAGCTCAAATAATTGTGTATTTGCATCTGTTACTTTTGTAGTTTTACAAAGAAAACAAATATGTTTAATTCTATAGTGGCTTACATTTAATGGTTTATCATTGTGAATGTACTGATGTCATATCAGAGATAAAAAGTCTCTAGCGCTTTGTCTTATATATTTGAACATAAACATAAAACGTATAAATTTTATATATTTTATCACACATATGAGTATGTATACATATATACCATATACATAAACATTTATATTATCAAACCACAGACACTTTAAAGCATTTTGGCTACCTTATCCCAAGCCCCTTTCAGAAAATGTCCTAGTATAGTACTTACATTAAAATACTCTCATTTCCTCTACCTTCTGTTTGCTTTTCCCTTCAGGAAGACCCACTACATTATATGAGACAATGGAGAAAGCTGAAGTGTGGCTCATTCGAACCTATTGGGATTTTGAATTTCCTCGCCCAGTCTTACCACATTTCGATTTTGTTGGAGGACTCCACTGCAAGCCTGCCAAACCCCTGCCTAAGGTAAACCTATTCCTCTTTGTTTTCTTTTGAGGATATTCACTAGTATTCTACCTTAGGAGGAAGACAATGCCTCAACAATATGAATTGTGTTCCACCAATATTGGCAGCAAAACCCAACATTTACTTGCTGTCACTCCAACATTTAAAAAATTCCCCATTTTAGATCTGGTTTGTCATCCTAGCCCAAAAAGGGATTGCATAGCCTATTAAAGCAGGTGTTTTCTGACATTCACCAATTCTGCACAAAATCTCAGTAAAGATCCCTGGGGGAACATGGTTAGCGACATCACAGCTGACTGACAAAGTGAGCACAAATAAAATGTACACTGCACATATAATAAGAACCAAAAATCCTGCATATTTAATATACCAATTTCATCTGAAAATCACCTATAGTACAAAATTGCAAAATAATTATCAGCATGTAGGATATTCCTTATGAAGGAAGGCAATAATCTAATATGCTTTAAATTGATATAATATCTTTAAGACATAATTACAAAACAACCATCCTTTACTGAATTATTTTATTATCTACTAAGACATCCTGTTTGTCTACCATTTGATTGGCAGCAACATAAAACAGATCTCTTATTCAAGGGTTAACCCAATTTCTATTTAGACTTAAAAATGTTTAGCTACATGCCAATAACTTTCACAAGGTCTAAAGCCTGAGGTAAAATTAGTAGAAGTTCTATTCAATTCAACCCTATTGTTTTTCTAGCTGTATTGAGGTGTTATTGACATATATTTTATGAGATATTTATAGGGTACACTAGAGGCCTGATGCACAAAATTTATGCAAGAGTAGGCCTTGCTTCCCCCAGCTGCCAGCACCGGCTTCTCTCCGGCACCCGGGACCCAGGTTTCCCTCCAGCTGCCGGCAGGCACCTGGGACCCGGGCTTCCCTCGCAGCCCCAGCTTCATCCTGGATGACATCTGGTCTAATTAGCATATTATGCTTTTATTATTATAGTGATTTGATATACATATACATTGTGAAGGTATTCTGCTCATGTAATTAACACATCCATCACCTCACGTATTTATCTTCTTTTGTGTGTGTGAGAACAAGTCCTGCTCTCAGCATATTTCAATTATACAATACTGTGTTATCAATTCTAGTCACCAGGTTATACATTAGATCCTCAGACCTTTCATCTCATAGCTAGAAGTTTACAATCGCATATCAACATCTCCCTATTTCCTCCACCCCCAACCTCTGGCAACCACTTTTCTACTATTTTTCTATATTTGCCTCTTTTTTTTAGACTCCCTATATAAGTAATAGTATGCACTATTTGTCTTTCTCTGTCTGGCTTATTTAGCTTAGCATACTGCCCTCATGGTCCATTTATAATGTAACCAACAAACAATTTCCTTCTTTTTCATAGCTGAATAATATTCCTGTGTGTGTGTGTGTGTGTGTGTGTGTGTGTGTGTGTGTGTGTGTATCTTACTCATCTTTTGAGGGACACCAAGGTTGTTTCCATATATTGTCATTGTGAATAATGTGCAACAAACACAGAAGTACAGATATCTTTTCAATATCCTGTTTTAATTTCCTTTGGATATAGTATACCAGAACTGGGATTGCTGGATCATGTGATAGTTCTATTTTTAATTTTTTTGAGGAAACTCCACACTTTCTTCCATAATGGTTGTAACAATTTAAATTCCTACCAAAACTGTACATGTCTCCTTTTCCCCACATCCTTGCCAAATTTGTTATCTCTTGTCTTTTTGATGATAGGCATTCCACCGGATGTTAGGTGGTATCGCACTGTGGTTTCGATTTGCTTTTCCCTGATGATTAGTGATGCTGAACCCCTTTCCATGGACCTGTAGTCCTTTTGTATGTCTTTGGAAAATGTCTCTTCAGAGCTCTTCCCATTTTTTTAAAATATTTTATTGATTTTTACAGAGAGGAAGGGAGAGGGATAGAGAGTTAGAAACATCGATGAGAGAGAAACATCAATCAGCTACCTCTTGCACACCCCCTTCTGGGGATGTGCCCACAACCAAGGTACATGCCCTTGACTGGAATCGAACCTGGGACCCTTCAGTCCGCAGGCCAACACTCTATCCACTGAGCCTAACCGGTCAGGGCACTATTCCCATTTTTTATCTGAGATGTGTGAGTTCTCTACATATTTTGGATATTAACCCCTTATCAGATATATGATTTCCAAATATTTTATCCCATTCTGTACGCTGCATTTTAATTTTGTTGATGCTTTTCTTTATTGTGCAGAAGCTTTTAGTTTGAGGTACTCCCACCTGTTATTTTCAATTCTGCTTTTGGTGTGTACCCCCAAAAAATCATGGTCAAAACAAATATCAAGGATGTTTTCCTTTTTGGTAGCTTATTGTGAGTGTATAAATATACAATTGAGTTTTGAACATTGATTTTGAATCCTGGGACTTTACTTAATTTTTTTATTAATTCTAAAAGCTTTTAATGGAGTCTTTAGTGTTTTCTATATATATACTATCATGACATCCGTAAATAGGGTCCATTTTACTTCTTCCTTTCCAATTTGGATAACGTTTATTTCGTTTTGTTGTCTAACTGCTCTGACTAGAGCTCCAGGTAATATTTTGAATAAAAGTATCAAGAGTGGGCATCCTTGTCTTTTTGACTGTTCTTAGTGGAAAAGCTTTCTGTTTTTCATCATAGAGTATTTTAGCTTTGGGCTTGTCATAGATTGCCTTTACTTGGTTGTCGTCTTTCCCTGTATATACATGCTGTTGAAAGTTTCCATAATGATTGGATGTTGAATTTTTGTCAAATGCTATTTATCTCTCTTCAGGTCTGTTCATATTTGCTGTTCATTTAGGTGATCCTATGTTAGGTGTATAAGTATTTACAAATGCAATATCATCTTGTTGGATTGACCTTTTAATCATTATATTTCACTTTGTCTGTTGTGACCATTAGCTTAAAGAGTATTTTACTGGTATAAGTATAGCTACCCCTGCTTTTGTTATTACCATTTTCATGAAATACCTTCGCCATCCCTTCACTTTCAATCTATGTGTGTCCTTAAATCGGAAGTGAGTCTCTTCTAGGTAGCATACATTTGGGTCATATTTTCTTTAATTGTTGTAGACTCAATCACCTATGTATTTGGATTGTAGAATCTAGCCATTTACATTTAAAGTAAAATAAATAGATAAGTATGGACTTACTTTCATTATTTTTAACCTTTTTCTTGCTGTTTTGTACTTTTTTGTTCCTTTCTTCTCTTACTCTTATCCTTTGTGATTTGATAATTTTTACGGTGGTACGCTTAAATTCTTACTCTTTTTCTTTCTGTGTATCTACTATAGGTTATTACTTTGTAGTTGCCATAAGACTTACATAAAACTTCTTGTATTTATGAAAGTCTATTTTAAGCTAATAACAACTTAACTCTAAAGGCATGATAAAACTCTATATTTCTAATCTCTTCCACATATATTTTGGGTTTTTGTCACACTTTATATCCTTTCACCATTGTATTCATTAAAAATTTATTTTTAATACTTTTTTAAACCTAATAGTAGAGTTATAAATAATTTATCCACCACCATTATATTAGAGTATTCCTAATTTAACTATGTATTTACCATTACCAGTAGAGTTGTATTTTCCTATGTTTTCCTGTTACTTATTAGCACCCTTTCATCTCAACTTGAAGAATTCTTTTAACACTTCCTTTGAGGCTGGTCATAGTGGTCCTTTAGCTTTTGCTTGTCTGGAAGTTTTTTCTCTCTCATTGAATTCTGAAGGACAAGTTTATTGGGTAGAATATTATTTGTTGGCAATCTTTTCTTTCAGTACTATGAATATATCATGTCATTCATTCCCTTGCCCTCCAATGTTTCTGCTAAAAAAAATCTGCTGATAGGCTTAGGTTGTTCCCTTGTTTATGACCAGTTGTTTTTCTTTTGCTGCTTTTAAGATACTCTCCCTGTCTTTAACTTTTGACAATTATAGTGTGCGTTGGTGTAGCTTTCTTTGTATGCCTCTTATTTGGAACTCTCTGGGTTGTCTAGAAATGAATATCTGTTTCTTTCCTCAGGTTAGGTTTTCAGCCATCATTTCCTTAAATAACTCTTCTACCCCCTTTCTTTTCTCCTTCTAGGAACTCTATAATGCATATAGTGTTGCAACTGATAATAGTCCATATGTCCCTTAAGTTACCTTCACTCTCTAACATTCTTTTTTTTTCTTTTTTTTTCATCTGATTGGATGAATTCCACTGTCCTTTCTTTAAGTTTTATGATCTCCCCAGCCTTTTTCTCTGCATGTTGAAGTTTACATAAACTTATGCCTGTGACCTTGTGGAACCAATCCATAGCTCGACCAGGTGGCCAACATCTATCTTTCTTTTCCCTCCCTGCCTCCCTCCCTCCTTCCCTCCCCTCCCTCAATCCCTTCCTTCCTTCCTTTTTTTTTTAATTTGACCAACATTTCCTAAGTGCCCTGTATGTCCAGATACTGGGCATTCAATGGTTAATAAGATGTGATTCCTGCCCTCAAGTTGGCATGTTGATGGAGGGGATTATCCTCTAGGCCAGCGCTTTATACAGCGGTTCTCAACCTGTGGGTCTCGGCCCCTTTGGCGGTCGAACGACCCTTTCACAGGGGTCGCCTAAGACCATCCTGCATATCAGATATTTACATTATGATTCATAACAGTAGCAACATTACAGTTATGAAGTAGCAACGAAAATAATTTTATGGTTGGGTCACAACATGAGGAACTGTATTTAAAGGGCCAGAAGGTTGAGAACCACTGTCTAAGGCAGTGATGGCGAACCTATGACACGCTTGTCAGAGGTGACACGCGAACTCATTTTTTTTGGTTGATTTTTCTTTGTTAAATGGCATTTAAATATATAAAATAAATATCAAAAATATAAGTCTTTGTTTTACTATGGTTGCAAATATCAAAAAATTTCTATATGTGACACGGCACCAGAGTTAAGTTAGGGTTTTTCAAATACTGACACGCCGAGCTCAAAAGGTTCGCCATCACTGATCCTAGATCAAGCATTTCAAACTCTTGGCCAGCAGGCCGAATCCCTAAAGGAGGCATGCAGCCTGCCAGCTGCAAGTTTGACATGCTTGACCTACATGTATGCTGATTAGAAGCTGGACCCTCAGGCAGCAACCAGGATAGGATGTAGTTAGGGTCCTTCCAGGGAGAAATGGGGAGATGTTTTGCCTGCTCCTTCTGTACTGCTGTAGCCTCTGAAGGGGCTCCTGCACCATTAATAAATTAGGTTGCTATGGTCTGTGGGACTCATGAATACAAGTCTCATTGGCTATCAAAGCCAGTAGATCTAGATATACATTGGGTGGCAGAGGCAAAAGTGGGCTGCCAGATGTCTATACAAGCTCCTTGCATGGAGATGTTTGTAATTAGGGGTGAACTCAAGTGAGAGGCCTCATGAGGTGCCTGCTGGCCTCTCCTGACTCCAGGGAGATGTGATAAGTACGCGTGATGTATTTTCATGTTTGCACAATATGTAGGTGTCACTCTGCTAGTTCCTAGAATTCTCTCAGAGGAAACTGCTCTCTGTGTAGTTGCAGAGACTTTAAATGTTGCTACAGGTCAAAGGAACCCCACACCTTAGCTAGATGCACCATGTGAATGATAGGAATGTTCAGTGACCTTCATATTGAAACTAAACAGCATCATAGTAAAGTTATAATTTTATCTAAATATTTAAATATTGTATAGTCTGCATGGACAAAGTCTGAAAAGTTATATCCTATTTTCTTTTACCTGTAAAAGCAATAAAACCCTAAAACCCTTTATGACAATGCCTTTTTTTGGAAAGTACTGTACAGTTTGATTTTGGAAAGTTTTAGTTATTATTTTTAAAGAATGAAAAAAACAAATAATAAATTTAAAACACAAGGGACAAAAAAAGGTATGAGTATGCAGTTTTAACAAAATATCCAGGAAACATTTGATCATCTACATTTCATTTTTTTTGAGAAGAGTACACTGAACAATGAGGAATTATGCCAGTATCGAAAGTAATGACATTATAAATATTGGCAAGGATTAGGGTGTAGGGCGTGGCTATAGGGTTAAGCCTCGGACTGACCTGTTGGCAAAGCCACAAACAGGTCCCAGCTTAGAGGGCACAGTCCTCTTAGGGTAATTAGGCTTGACCTTATGACCTCCCTAGATCTTATCTGGGAAGCTAATGGGCTGAGGAAGATGTAGCAAGTGCTGCCAAAACAAGTAAAACTCACAAGTACACTGTAACTATGGTGACCACTACCTTGTTTACCTCTGGCTATAAAATTAAGGCTCAGCTTGCCATTCTGATCTCTGTGGCCTCAGCCAGGCACAGGAAGATCCACCTAGACCCAGCTTATTCTCTTTGTCATTTCTTTATCCTTCGCTGTCCTCCCTCAGGCTTGCAGAACCCTTGGCTGAGCTGGCCCAGCACATTAGGGATCACATGTCAAAATTATTTTCAAACAAAAACTGACTTCAATAGAGACTTAAATAGGTGAAAATGAGCTATTCAAGAGGGTGTCAGCCCTGTTGTACCTTCTCACTGTAATTAATGTGCTCAGTGGAGAACTTGGTAAGGTGATAATGGAGTCCCTCACAGCAAATCACACATAGCACTTTCTAATGAGACATTAATTTTACAATATGATTTCAGGTGTCATATGTAAATAAGGCCATAAATAGAAATTCTCACTTTGTTCATACATTATTTTCCTGACTTTGGTTAGCATCTTTATGACCATTATTTTGAACTCTTTATTAGGTAAGTCACTTATCTCCATTTCATTAAGGTATGTTACTGAAGTTTTTTCTAGTTCTTGGGTTTGGAACATAAGATATCTCTGTTTCTTCATTTTCCTTGACTCTGTGGGTTGATTCCTGCACATTAGATGAAACAAGCACCTCTCCCAGTCTTGACAGAATGATCTCACATGGGAGATGAACCTTATCCATCAGCCCAGCCAGACTCTTGGTTGTGTCTCAAAATCTTTGTGACTGTCCAATCTACCTTCTTTGTTCTTATGTAATGGAAAGTGTGCCAAGACCTGTCAGTGTCCCAAAGAAAAAAACTGCAGTCATCCAGAAAACCTGCTTTAAATGAAACAGAAGTGATTGTGTAGAACTATAATGATAAAGAATAAAAAGTGAATACAGAACTGCTATGTGGCTTCCTTCCAAGAATCCATATTAGTAATTAAAAACATTATAAATAGTCATATAAAATTGTCTAACTACTGTGTGCTGGC
>NW_005371110.1:20694-22406 GCF_000412655.1 Myotis brandtii | reverse complement strand
ATATAACATGCATCTTTCCATGGGAATTGAAATATTGAGTCTGTTAAAAAAAAAAAAAAAAGCAAGTACTGAAAACAATGGAGATTTTCCCAAAAAATAAGAGTAGGATTACCTTAAGGTCCAGCAATTCCAGTTTTTGGTATATATCCAAAAGAATTAAAATCATGATCTCAATAAAATATTTTCACATCCAAATTCATAGCAGCACTGTTCACAACTCAAAAGTGGAAGCAACATAAGAGCCCACTGACGGAAGAATCAATAAACAAAATGCAGTATTTACATACAATGCAATTTTACTCAGCCTTAAACTGAAGGAAATTCTAACACATGCTATAACATGGATGGAGCCTGAGAATATCGTGTTAAATGAAGTGAGCCACTGACAAAATGCAAATACCACATGATTCCACTTATATTATGTATCCAGACTGGTTTAATTAATAGAAACAGAAAATAAAATCATGGTTACCAGGGACCAGTGATGAGGGAATTATTGCGTAACAGGTACAGTTGCACTTTTGCCAGATGAAGAAGTTCTATAGCTTGGTTGTACAATAATGTGAATATATGTATTACTCCCTAAAGGAGGCATGCAGCCTGCCAGCTGCAAGTTTGACATGCTTGACCTACATGTATGCTGATTAGAAGCTGGACCCTCAGGCAGCAACCAGGATAGGATGTAGTTAGGGTCCTTCCAGGGAGAAATGGGGAGATGTTTTGCCTGCTCCTTCTGTACTGCTGTAGCCTCTGAAGGGGCTCCTGCACCATTAATAAATTAGGTTGCTATGGTCTGTGGGACTCATGAATACAAGTCTCATTGGCTATCAAAGCCAGTAGATCTAGATATACATTGGGTGGCAGAGGCAAAAGTGGGCTGCCAGATGTCTATACAAGCTCCTTGCATGGAGATGTTTGTAATTAGGGGTGAACTCAAGTGAGAGGCCTCATGAGGTGCCTGCTGGCCTCTCCTGACTCCAGGGAGATGTGATAAGTACGCGTGATGTATTTTCATGTTTGCACAATATGTAGGTGTCACTCTGCTAGTTCCTAGAATTCTCTCAGAGGAAACTGCTCTCTGTGTAGTTGCAGAGACTTTAAATGTTGCTACAGGTCAAAGGAACCCCACACCTTAGCTAGATGCACCATGTGAATGATAGGAATGTTCAGTGACCTTCATATTGAAACTAAACAGCATCATAGTAAAGTTATAATTTTAAAGAATGGTCTAAATATTGTATAGTCTGCATGGACAAAGTCTGAAAAGTTATATCCTATTTTCTTTTACCTGTAAAAGCACCATTTCAATAAAACCCTTTATGACAATGCCTTTTTTTGGAAAGTACTGTACAGTTTGATTTTGGAAAGTTTTAGTTATTATTTTTAAAGAATGAAAAAAACAAATAATAAATTTAAAACACAAGGGACAAAAAAAGGTATGAGTATGCAGTTTTAACAAAATATCCAGGAAACATTTGATCATCTACATTTCATTTTTTTTGAGAAGAGTACACTGAACAATGAGGAATTATGCCAGTATCGAAAGTAATGACATTATAAATATTGGCAAGGATTAGGGTGTAGGGCGTGGCTATAGGGTTAAGCCTCGGACTGACCTGTTGGCAAAGCCACAAACAGGTCCCAGCTTAGAGGGCACAGTCCTCTTAGGGTAATTAGGCTTGACCTTATGACCTCCCTAGATCTTATCTGGG
>NW_005371110.1:18228-19716 GCF_000412655.1 Myotis brandtii | reverse complement strand
GATATACCTGATAAAGGAAATCAATCTCATATAACATGCATCTTTCCATGGGAATTGAAATATTGAGTCTGTTAAAAAAAAAAAAAAAAGCAAGTACTGAAAACAATGGAGATTTTCCCAAAAAATAAGAGTAGGATTACCTTAAGGTCCAGCAATTCCAGTTTTTGGTATATATCCAAAAGAATTAAAATCATGATCTCAATAAAATATTTTCACATCCAAATTCATAGCAGCACTGTTCACAACTCAAAAGTGGAAGCAACATAAGAGCCCACTGACGGAAGAATCAATAAACAAAATGCAGTATTTACATACAATGCAATTTTACTCAGCCTTAAACTGAAGGAAATTCTAACACATGCTATAACATGGATGGAGCCTGAGAATATCGTGTTAAATGAAGTGAGCCACTGACAAAATGCAAATACCACATGATTCCACTTATATTATGTATCCAGACTGGTTTAATTAATAGAAACAGAAAATAAAATCATGGTTACCAGGGACCAGTGATGAGGGAATTATTGCGTAACAGGTACAGTTGCACTTTTGCCAGATGAAGAAGTTCTATAGCTTGGTTGTACAATAATGTGAATATATGTATTACTGAATTGTGCACTTAGGAACTGTTAAGATGGTAAATATTATGTTATGTATATTTTAGCACAACTTGTAAAAAAAAAAAAGAAGTACTCATAACTCCAGATAATACTTGATTTCTCTCATTAGTTGTTTGAAAGCATTCCTTTCAATGGCATTTGCTATGCTATTACTCTTTTGTGATGGAGCAATTTTTTTTTTTTTTTTTTTTTTAACAGGAGATGGAAGAGTTTGTCCAGAGCTCTGGAAAACATGGTATTGTCGTGTTTACTTTGGGATCAATGGTCAGGAACATATCAGAAGAAAGAGCCAATGTGATTGCATCAGCCCTTGCCCAGATTCCGCAAAAGGTTAGAGTGACCCGTGGTTGGCAAACCGCTGCTCGCGAGCCACATGCGGCTCTTTGGCCCCTTGAGTGTGGCTCTTCCACAAAATACCACATGGGGGCGTGCACGTACAGTGCGATTGAAACTTCCTGGCGCATGCACTGAAGTCAGTTTTCGGCCTAGGCGAGTCTATTTTGAAGAAGTACTGTTGATATTTGGCTCTGTTGACTAATGAGTTTGACGACCACTGGTTTGGGTGAAAGTACTTCATCGTTTGTTACATTTTCTGTCTATGAAATGAGACTTGCCCTGAGGGCAAAAGAATGTGGATTGAATGTAGAGTTGAAAAACCTGTTACAAAATAGGTGAATGTACATTTCTTTTATCTTGAGCCATTTTATAACAGCTGTAATGAGTAAATTATATGTTAAATATACTGTTTTATAAATCTTGATGTGTGCATGAAACTGAAACCATCATTCTACTCATAATACTGATCATATCTATGACTGTGTAGTTGCTTCATGACCTTATTTAATCTGTCCCTGTTCTTCACAGCTTT
>NW_005371110.1:8589-17251 GCF_000412655.1 Myotis brandtii | reverse complement strand
AAAAATCCCCTTGGTTTAAAAAAGATTAATTTCTTGGTGCCAAAAAACCCCATTAAGTGCACCTCCCATTTCTGGGATCTTTTATCGTTTTCATGTGAAAATGGCAGCCAGGGAAAATTAGGAGAGAAAGACCGCGCTGGCTCTGCAATTGCGTCTGGCCCTCTCCGTGCCACCAACTCGGCCGCCCTGCAGCCAACAGCAGCCTTAGCACACAGCCTGGTCTCAGGGTGCAGAGGGAAAGCAGATCTGTCACTGGCTGTCTCCTGCTCCGCATCTCCTTCCTAGATGCCAATCAATGTCCACTTGATGTTCCTCCCTGGGCCCCGAGTCCTTTGATCTGCCCTGAAGCTTATCAGCGAGGCTCTGGAGAAGAGGGCAGAGTTGTCACCTCAGCCTCCTCTTGCCCCCTCCTATCAAATACCTACTCCTCTTTCAGTCCCTAGCCTGCCCCTCCCGCCTCTTCAGCCCAGTATACGTTGCTCTCAGAACTGAGCCCCTGCATTTCCTCCGTGGTGTTGACATCCTAGAATGTGGAGCCACGAGGGGCTGCTCGTTGCCTTCTACCATTTCATTTTACAGATGGTGGCACTTAGGGCCAGTTCGGGGGTGGTCCCTGTGTGGTCCCACACCTGGCCCAGCAGAGCCAGGGTCAGACCTCAGGGCCAGGCGCTTCTCTGTTCAATGTGCTTACCGCTCCCTCTTCAAGGTGACTCTTGACGGCGATTTCAGACAGCAGGTGGTGGGAGAAAACAGCGTGGACTCGGAGGGCGCGCACGTACAGTGCGATTGAAACTTCCTGGCCCATGCGCAGAAGTTGGTATTTTGTGGAAGAGCCACACTCAAGGGGCCAAAGAGCCGCATGTGGCTCGTGAGCCGCGGTTTGCCAAGCCGCAGTTTGCCGACCACTGGAAGCACCTTAATAGTGCACAACTATCTAGGCGCTAATTACATAAATTTCCTGTGTGATATGTAAGCCATTATGATAGCTCCTATTTATCTCAGCTATGAATTCAAATCAAAATATACAAGGCCGGAGCTAAAATAGTAGTACAAATGTTGTGTTTAACAGTAACTTTGGCATTAATATTGTGATCAGAATGAAATGTATTTAAGAGGTACAATGTAAAGTTTGGTGTTATAGTGATACTAGTGACCCGTCGCATGAAATTGCGGGAGACCCGGACCCCTCCTCCCGCCCCCCCACCATGGGACCTTACCCAAACGCTCTGAGCACAAACCCCTGCACTTGCTACTGGGATCAGGTTCATGCGGGCGGCCATCTCGGCTATGCCCCCGTACGCCCCCCTACGCCCCTCACACTGGTCACGTCATTTCGCTTATTCACATTCTGCTCCTGACTACCCAACAACGCCTTAAGCCATGCCCTGGCTGTGCCCCCTAAGGGCACGTCAGCTTTGCTCACAGCCTCTTTCACGGTCAAGCACCTGCCCTCCGCCTGGGTTCAAACCTCCTTCTAGCAGGACTTTCTTGGGAATGCCTCTGAGGGCAGCAAAGCTACGCCCTACGGACCAGGTGTGCCCTCACGTTCAGGGTACGTCATTGCGTACACTACTCCATGGCCCCTCCTCTCTATCAGTGTGCACCCTCATTCTGCTGACTCCACATCTGTCCCTTGTGCCCATGTCCCTGCTTTTAACTCTAATAATACCTGTGCCTGAGTTTACTCCTCCCGCAATCTCTGGGCTAGGCCAAGGCCACACCCCTACCCACAGGGCCAGTGCCTGCACTCCTTCCCACTGTTCCAGGCTCTGGCCCTCCAGTCTGAGTCTCGGAGTCCTGCTCCACGTGAAGGGCGTGCCACAAGATGGCCCCGAGTCCTGGAGTGCCACCCCAATGCCCTGCCTCCGGGCATGTGGGGCCACGAAAACCCTGGAAGAAACAGTGCGAAGCAGATGCCGGCCCCACCTCTGCTGCCCCACCTTCGCTGTGCATGCTGCCATCTTGTGACAGCGTTACAGCGGAAGGGTTAATTTGCATATTACCTCTTTATTATATAGAATTGCAGGAGGGTACCAAAATCACCAAACTCTGCCCTGTCATTTGCTCCATCTCATTGCAGAATTCCTGAAGACATGGTACAAACTACATGTCCTCAGAAATTCTAACAGTGATGTTAAGCAGGAATTGATGACAGTCTGAAAGAAGTCATGCCATTTTAGGTTTGCTAAGTAATCCAGGCCACTCTTACTTCCCAAATTTTCAAAATAGACTTATTCAGTGTGATTTCTGGGTGCTATTCAGAGAAAGAATAGCCAGGACTCACTAAGCTGGGTCCAGGTACCCAAGCCAGCCACAGTGATCTAGAGAAAGAAAAGCTGTCATGATCTGGTTGATTGAGTCCTATAAAAGTGGAGGAATAAATTAGAAAGGGGGGAGGTGGATCCACCCTTAAGGTGACGTGTGCTTTATAAAATACTAGAGGCCCAGTGCACGAATTTGTGCACAGGTGGGGTCCAGCCTGCCTAGCCCTTGGGGCAGATCGGGCTGGGCCTGTCAGAGGAGGAAACAGCAGAAGGTTGACCGGCCCGCCCACCCTGATTGGGACCAATCAGGGCTGGGCCGGCTGGGGTGAGAAGCCATGGACAATTGCCTGGCGGGCTCTGACCCCAATTGGTGTGGGGGGCGGCGATCGAGGGCAGAGCTGGCTGGGGGGAGGGGCCTTGTGCCAATCGGTTTGGGGCCGGGTGGAGGGAGAAACTACAGAAGGTTGGCCAGTGGCCCCACCCTCTATTGGGGTAGGGAGGGCAAGCAAGGGCAGGGAAGCTGGGGGGAGGGGCCGCGGGAGGTTGGCCGGCTGGCCCCACCACCAGATCAGGCCAGTTTGCTGGCTGCAGTGGGCGTCATAGTGAATGGTCGTTCTGGTCATTACAGCGTTCGGTTGCTGGCTTTTTATATATATAGACTAGAGGCCCAGTGCACAAAATTCATGCACTTGGTCGGGGGTGGTCCCTCAGCCCAGCCTGAGCCCTCTTGCAGTCCAGGAGCCCTCGGGGGATGTTACAACTGACAGCTTAGCACTGCCACAGAGGCGGGTGAGGCTCCCGCCACTGCCACTGCACTCGCCAGCCATGAACCCAGTTTCTGGCTGAATGGCCCTCCCCTGTGGGAGCTCACTGACCACCAGGGGGCAGCTCCTGCATTGAGAGTATGCCACCTGGTGGTCAGTGCACGTCATAGGGGCCTGTCATTCTGCAGTTTGGTTAATTTCATTTTAGCCTTTTATTATATAAGATGGCTGCCAAAAATCTCTGCTTCTAACCCATCAGAATAAGAACTCCTCCCGGTTGAGGAAGGATTAGGGAATATAATGAGGAGTCCATTTGAAGTAAGTCCAGTATGGAAAAGTTCATATGCCCCCTTCTCAATAAAACAGAGTAGTAAGATATTTTCCAATATATTTATAGAATACACCTGCAGTCTTTGGGCATTTATGAACTACTTTTTAGTTTCCTAGCTGATGTAATTTCTGTTTATAGCCTGTGTTAATAATTGCTGAAAACCTGCTTCTACTTTAAAATTGACGTAACAAATAAATGTTGAGCACTAGTAAATTATAATCCAGCTTATGTGAACTGCTGATATTTATGAGAATTCCAAAATCAGAATCTATTTTGTTCCTGGCTATAAAAATAGCTTGGCTACAGGTCCCATAGTAATCAGTGCTGTCCATGTACATAGTGTGTCATTGAAGTGTTAACACTTAGTTGAAAAAACTTTAGCATCATCATAATTTTGGATTTTTTCAGCAGCTATACTGTAATAAAGTGCTAACAGGCTCTTCTTTTTTACATTTAAAAATTTTTCAACCCTAGACATAGTGATAAATTGTTGGTTCATGGGGATCAAAAAGCTGTGGTACATTTACACAGTGGAATACTACTCTGCCATAAAAAGGAAGAAAATCTTACCTTTGGGGCAGCAAGGATGGACCTAAAGAGTATTACACTAAGTGCAGTAAGCCAGTAAGAAGAAGACAAATACCATATTATTTCACTCATATGTGGAACCTAAATACACAAACAAACAGAAAAGAGACAGACTCATAAATAGCAACTGACAGCTCTCAGGATAGGGGTAAGGAGGCTGGTGGGAAGAGGGGAGTGGCGGGATTGAGAAAAAGGGAAAATCTCATGGACACAGACAACAGTGTGATGATTTCAGAGGGGATGGGGATGAGGAGAGGTGCAGGAGGGTATAGGATGGATAAATGGTGATGGGCAGAAACTTAATTTTGCTTGGTGAACACACAATACAGTGTACAGATGATGTGTTGTAGAATTACACACCTAAAACCTGTATAATTTTGTTAATCAGTGTCACCCAATAAATTCAATAAAGAAAAAGTATAAAAGTAAAAAATAATTAGTGACTCTAAATAGAAAAATAAAACAGAAAAAAATGTGAAAATAAAGTTAAATCTTTGATTTAAAAAAATAACTTATGAGACAAGTGGATAGAAGAAAACTCCCTTCTGTGACACTTAAAAATACAGGTTAATATTACATTGCAAAATGAGAGAAATTATAAATAAACTAGAGATTTGGTGCACGAAATTTGTGCACTGGAGGGGGGGGTCCCTCAGCCCGGCCTGCACACTCTTGCAGTCCGGGAGCCCTTGGGGGATGTCTGACTGCTGGGTTAGGGCCACTCAACTCACAATCCAAGACCCCTCGCTCCTTACTGCCTGCCTGCGCGCTGCTCCTTACTGCTCAGCTCGCTGCACCTTAGCATGGTCACATGGGTGAGAGTGGCTCTGCCACCACTGCTGCGCTCACCAGCCATGATCCTGGCTTCTGGCTGAGCAGTACTCCCCCTGTGGGAGTGCACTGACCACCAAGTGGCAGCTCCTGCGTTGAGTGTTGGCCCCCTGGTGATCAGTGAGCATCATAGTGACCAGTCATTCCACCAGTTGTTCTGCCGTTCTGTCGATTTGCATATTAGGGTTTTATTATATAGTACTAGAGGCCTGGTGCACAAAAATTTGTGCACTCGGGGGGATCACTCAGCCCGGCCTGTGCCCTCTCGCAGTCTGGGACCCCTCGGGGGATGACCACCTGCTGGCTTAGGCACGCTCCTCGGGGAATGGGCCTAAGCTGGCAGTCAGACATCCCTCTGGCAGCCCAGGAGCCCTCAGGGGATGTCCACTTGCCAGTGGGGACCAGGCCTAAGCTGCAGTCGGACATCATTAGCACTGCTGAGGAGGCAGGAGAGGCTCCTGCCATCACTGCTGTGCTGGCAGCCATCAGCCTGGCTTGTGGCTGAGCAGAGCTCCCCGTGTGGGAGCGCACTGACCACCAGGGGGCAGCTCCTGCATTGAGCGTCCGCCCCCTGGGGGTCAGTGTGTGTCATAGTGACCAGTCATTCCCAGTCGTTCTGCTGTTAGGATCAATTTGCATATTACCCTTTTATTATATGCTTGGTGCATTGGTGGGGGCTGGCTGGTTTGCCCTGAAATGTGTCCCGGATGAGGGTGGGGGTACTGCTGGAGTGCCTGGCCAGCCTGGGTGAGGGGCTGATGGCTGTTTGCAGGCTGGCCACAGCTCCCAGCCATCCAAGCTGCCAATGGAGGCTGGCTGGAAGCAAGTATCTGGGATTTATTTATCTTCTATAATTAAAACTTTATTACCTTTAGCGGAGGCAACAGCTGGCCAGGGCAGGTGGGGAAGCTTGGCTTCCTCCATCGCCGGGGCAACCAAGCCTCCTGGTTGCTCTAGCTCCGTGGCTGCCAGCCACCATCTTGGTTGGGTTAATTTGCATATAGTTGCTCTGATTGGCTAGTGGGCATGGCTTGTTGTGAAGTGAAGGTATGGTCAATTTGCATGTTTCTCTTTTGTTAGATTAGATATGTGCAGTAAATACCTACTTTTTTTGCACTAGAATTATGACTAGATCTAAATTTTTTAAAATATATTTTTATTGATTTTAGAGAGGAAGGGAGAGGGAGAGAGAGATAGAAACATCAATGATGAGAGAGAATCATTAATCGGCTGCCTTCCACACACCCACAACCCTGACATGTGCCCTGACTGGGAATTTAACCGTGACCTCCTGATTCATGGTTCAATGCTCAACCACTGTGCCATGCTGGCCAGGCCTAAAATTTTTAAATACTTTAATTTATCATTGATGATCTCATTTGTATACCTGTATGTGTTCCACATCATGATTGCATTCATACTTGATTGAATGTAAAAATTAAACACATAAAATGTGGGTACTTTTATCATACCAGTGTTATAATAGTTCTCATTTTTAATCCCTTGTCCTTTTACTTATCTGTCTATGAAGGGCTTTAACTAGATTATCTCTTAATTTCTTTATAATCTGAACATGCTATACCTTTAGTTCAACTCATGAAATAAAATATTTTCTTTATTTTAACAGGTTCTATGGAGATTTGACGGCAAGAAACCAGATACCTTAGGGCCAAATACTCGGCTCTATAAGTGGATCCCCCAGAATGACCTTCTTGGTGAGACTGAAAAACAAACACTAAAATAACAATAACTCCAAAGAGAGTGATAATACTTCAAAAATAAACAAATTTATTGAACATTTATTTAACAAAAACTCAAAAAAAAAAACAACTTAATTTCCTTATATTTGTTTGCCAGTCCTGGGGGAAAAGGATAACATATAAAAGCTAACATGTTATTATAGACCATCTCCTTCTTTATGTCTGAAATCAAGTATCTTTATTTCAGGTGTAATTACTTCTCATGAAGAATTTTTCAATAACTACCACTCTGCCTCCTAGTTCTCCCTTCTTATTTCTATTTTTTCCACTTCTGTATGGGTATTCATTCATTGCCATTAAAAAATAAGAACACCTCATTTATTACCAGTGACTCCATTTTCAATAAAGAATAGCCATAATCTTTTTCATGAAGTGATGAAGTGTGGTCTGTTCTTCATCTGATTCCAGAGTCACCACACTCACATTTCCTGCTGCCTGGACACCCCACACGTAATACCCCACATGTGGCTACACTATTTCTTTATGAGAATATGTTCTAACATGCCACCTCCTTTTCTTTTTTTCCTTTTTTTCTGCACATGCTATTTTTTATCCATGATGTTCTCTTTCTTTTTTTCAAATTTATCTTTATTGTTGAAAGTATTATAGTTGTCCCTTTTTTCCCCATTGACCCCCTCCCCCAGCACCCGCCCCTCGCAGAACGTTCTCTTTCAACTTGTCTCAGCAATCTTCTTTTATTCATTTTTCAAGTCACAATGCCATACCAGTATCTATTTACCTCTTGAGCAACTAAAGTTCTTCTTTCTCTGAGATCTAAAATATATTTTAATGCAGTTTCATGTGTATAATAATCTGTCATCTAGAATACAGTGCCTGAGTGCTTTTCTTACCCAATTCTCATTTTATTTCTAAGACTTATAATTAGTAATTTACTGAAATTCACCCAATCTTAGGTCATCCAAAAACCAAAGCCTTTATAACTCATGGTGGAACCAATGGCATCTATGAAGCGATCTATCATGGGATCCCTGTGGTGGGCATCCCTATGTTTGCAGATCAACCTGATAACATTGCTCGCATGAAGACCAAGGGAGCAGCTATCAGAATGGACTTCAACACCATGTCTAGTGCAGATTTGCTCAATGCATTGAAAACAGTCATTAATGACCCATCGTGAGTACCACAATTTTAATTGTATTTACAGATTCTTTTGTCAATGATGAGTACAAGTTTCACCCCATATTGAGAGATTAATTTTGAAATTACTAACATGATTTTACCAATCTTAAATTTACCAATTTTACCATTAATTTTAAAGTTTCATTTAACCTGATTGAACAGGTAAGCAATGACTGCAACAATTTTCTACACAAGAATACACAAAGTTATACTGGTCAGTACAAGGACACATTTTGAAAATATGATAGAACCCATAGAATGATGCAATGAAGAATTCAAAAAGTTGCATAAAATATTTTAATTTGGTGCCAAACATTTCTGAAACCATAAATATTGTGGAAAAAAATAAGGGTTTCCATGGAAAGTACCTCACAGGGTGATCTGATGATAAATTCTTAATTAGGCAGGTCATGATGAGTAGACATACTCCAAGCCTATAACTTAACTTATTTACTGAAGGCTTTAACACCAGCCCTGCCCATTGTTCTTGTGCATCTATCAGGGGTCCTCAAACTTTTTAAACAGGGGGCCAGTTCACTGTCCCTCAGACCGTTGGAGGGCTGGAGTATAGTTAAAAAAAAAAAAACAAAAAACTATGAACAAATTCCTATGCACACAGCGGCGGCAAAAACAACCGACGGGCCGGATAAATGTTTTCGGCGGGCCGCATGTGGTCCACGGGCCGTAGTTTGAGGACCCCTGACTAGGTTAATACTACTTTAAAATACCTGAAATAATACCCCTCAAAAGTGGCACTGCCCGGCTGGCATGACTCTGTGGTTGAGCATTGAACTGTAAACCAGGAAGTCACGGTTTGATTCCCAGTCGGGGCACATGCCCGGGTTGCGGTTGTGAGCTTGGTCCCCAGTGGGGATTGGGTGGGAGGGTGTGGGAGGCAGCTGATCAATGATTCTCTTTTGTCATTGATGTTTCTATCTCTCTCACTTGCCCTTCCTCTCTGAAATCAATAAAAATATTTTTTTT
>NW_005371110.1:2103-3989 GCF_000412655.1 Myotis brandtii | reverse complement strand
AGGAGCTGCCTCCTGGTGGTCAGTGCAATCCCACAGCCAACCTCCTGTGGCCAGCCAACCTCATGCAGTCCGTCCCCCATGCCAGCCCTGCCCTGATCAGGACTGAGCGAGAGGGCCACCACTGGATCAACTCACCCATGCATGAATTCGTGCACTGGGCCTCTAGTAATATATATTTTACATATCATAAAATTCAATGTTTAATGTATAAACATCAAATATAGGTAGTATGTTATAGAGTTATGAAACTGTAAATATAATCTAAAATTAGGAAATTTTCACCAGACCAAAAAGAAATCTCAACAACCATTAATCTACTCTCTATCCTATAAATTACCATATTCTGGATATTTCAGACAAGTAGAATCATATGATATTTGCAAGTGGCTTCTTTCACTTAGCATATTTTTGAGTTCCATGCATGCGATAGCTTTGTATTGCTGAGTAATAGTGTCAACATAAGAAATGTTCAAACCCATAGAGAATTTTAAAGATTTATTTGTAAGAGAGAGAGGAAAAGAGGGAGAGACATCGATATGAGAGCAACATTGATCAGCTGCCTCCTGCTGATCCCTATGGGGATCAAGCCCACAACCTGGGCATGTGACCTGACAGGGAATTAAACCAGCAACCCCCGCATTGCAGGCCTAACCACCTAACCAACTGAACCACAGCAACTAACCTCAATTTTTGCATCAGGTTATTTGAACAAAACAGTCAACATGCAAATGCTCTTGAACAAAACAGTCAACATGCCAGGAAGCAAAAATACTCCTGAGAATGGCTGTTTTGCAGTTTCTTTTATACATTTGGAATTAAGGAGGTAGCATAAGGAAGATTCCACGATAGTTGATAAGATTATGTGCTCCCTTGAGGGTAGTTATGCCTCTGAGGAGTCTGAAAAAGAGGACTAATTTGACATTTTAAAGGTCTATTAACATAGATGCCCAAAAACAACAGACAGGGATTGCTTAAGTCACAGATAAACCTTATTACAAGCATGAGGCATGACTACCCACCATGACTGTACCAGTTAAGAATTTTATGATCAGATCATCCTGTGAGGTTATTTTTGGTTTGATTTATTACAGATCCCCGTTGTTGTCCCCAACAGTCTATGTATGGATATACTTCATTTATTTGCCCATTGGTCAGTTCATGAACATTTTGGTTGTTTCCACAGTTTGCTATTATGAACATTTCCACACATGTTTTGTGTGAACATGTTTTAATTTCTTTTCAAGCATAAATCTAGAAATAGAATTGCTGAGTTATATGGTAACTCTATGAGGATCTGCAAACTGATATTCAAAGAAGTTGCACCATTTTACATCCATCCCCATCAGCTGTATATGAGAGATCCAAGTTCTCCACAACATTGCTAACACTTGTTATCATCTGTCCCTCTATTTATAATATTTTTTATTGATTTCAGAGAGGATGGGAGAGGGAGAAATAAAAGCATCAATGCTGAGAGGGAATCATTGATCAGATGCCTCCTGCATGCTCCCTATGGGGGATCAAGCCCGCAACCCGGGCATGTGTCCTGACCAGGAATCAAACCATAACCTCTTGGTTCACAGGTCAATGCTCATCCAGTGAGTCACACCTGCCAGGCTCATCTGTCTTTTTTATAACCATCCTAGTAGGGATGAAGGGGTCTCTCCTTGTCAACTTAATTTTTTTTTTACCATGTTTCTCTTTTATTAGTGTAGATATGTAAATATATTTCAACAAGGCAAAGAAACCTCACTATTTTGAATAATTGGCTCAGTGCTATATATAAACCCACTTTGTTTATTTATTTACTTCTAATTAAAATACTAGAGGCCCGGTGCACGGATTTATGCACCAGTGGGGGTCCCTCGGCCTGGCCTGTGCCCTCT
>NW_005371110.1:0-744 GCF_000412655.1 Myotis brandtii | reverse complement strand
TGGGCCGATGGTGGTGGTGGGGGTGGGGTTGGCCCAGGGAGTGGCTGCTGGAAGTTGGCCAGCCCTGCCCCCTATTCGGGTGGGGGGGTGATCAGAGGCGGGGCTGGCTCAGGGGAGGGGCCACAGGCAGATGGCTGGGTGCCCCTGTCCCTGATCGGAGTGCAGGGGCCCATCTGGGAAGGGGCCAGGCAGGGGGAAGGGGCTGCAGGAGGTTGGCTGGCCAGCCCCACCCCGTAATTGGGCCAGTTTGCTAGCCGCAGTGGGCATCCTAGCGACCAGTTGTTCCAGTCGTTACTGATTTCTGGTCGCTGGCTTTTTATATTTATAGATATAAAGAATTTTTAATGTATTATGGATACAAGTACATTATCAGATATATAATATATATATGTTAATATTTTCTCCCATTCTGGATGGGTTGATTTTTCACTATCTTGATTATGTCCTTTGAAGCATAAAAATTTTCAAATATGATAAGAAAGATATTGAAATTTTCCATATTAAAGTGGAAAATAGTATAGTACAATTTATAGTGCCTAGCATGGCAACCATCAATTCAGTATTTATTACTACTATTCTCATTATTATTATATTAATAGAGTATCACATAAAGGAATACTTCCAAAATGTATTATTAAGAATAAAATGGTAGAACAATTGAATGAGAAGAAAATACTTTAAAATATGACATAATAGGAAAAAAATATAAACAGGTTGGACAAATAGAAAAGAAAATCTATATAT
>NW_005371109.1:0-556 GCF_000412655.1 Myotis brandtii | reverse complement strand
TCACTAGTGAAGCCATCTGGTCCTGGACTTTTCTTTTTTTCTGAGGTTTTTTGTTTTGTTTTTTCAAAATTATGGTAATCTGTTTTTTGTTTTTTATATATCTACTAGAGGCCTGGTGCACAAAAATTTGTGCACTCAGGGGGGATCCCTCAGCCCTGCCTGTGCCCATTTGCAGTCCAGGACCCCTTGGGGGATGTCCACCTGTTGACTTAGGCCCACTCCCCGGGGGCTCAGGCCTAAGCTTGCAGTCAGACATCCTTCTGGAAGCCAGCGAGCCTTCGGGGGATGTCCGACTAAAGGCTTAGGCCCCTAAGGGATCGGGCCTAAACCGTTAGTTGGACATTCTTAGTGTTGCCACAGAGATGGGAGAGGCTCCTGCCACCACCTCTGTGCTGACCAGCCATGAGCCAGCTTCTGGCTGAGTGGCACTCCCCATATGGAAGTGCACTGACCACCAGAGGGCAGCTCTTGCATTGAGTGTCTGCCCCCTAGTGGCTAGTGTGCATCACAGCAACTGGTCATTCTGCCATTTAGTCAATTTGCATATTAGCCTTTT
>NW_005371108.1:4665-7429 GCF_000412655.1 Myotis brandtii | reverse complement strand
GACCCCATATTCATTCCAAAATTCCAAGATTCAGAGCCTGCTACATATGTTTGCTGAACCCAGGAATCATGAGATTAATAAATTATCTCGCGTTCAGAGCAAATTTATCAATACCCATTCAGTGCATTCATTCACTGCTTACAAGGGGATTATTTTGTGGACACCAGGATGTTGTAGTCATGTGATCAGAGGATTTAGTTCTGTCCCTTCCCACGGGTCATTGAAATCGAGTGAGGAAATGGCTGTTTCTTGAAAAATTGGAATGTGAGTGCTTGAATGGCCACCACTTTGGGGTGTGCTGTGGAACGCTGTCATAAGCTAAATAGTGTCTATCAAACTTCATTTCCCAACTAAAACCCATGGGACACTAGGCCGCTGGTGCTGCGGAGAGAACCAATGGCAGGGAGCTCCGAGGCCCGGCTCCACCCCGGCTCCGTGATTGACAGGCCGTGTGAGGCGGTAGGTGGCATTTGTAAAGCGCTGTAGGGATCTCCTGTGAAAGGAACCATGTAAACAGGAAGCATTGTTGCTAGGAACAGTCCCCGTGGGCGTCGCAGTCAACATGGCATCCAGGTGAATGGAATCGAGGGAAAGCTGTGTTTTGACGGTTGCTTAGCTGGAAACCATCTCACTAAGAACCATTTTAGAGGGTCTCCCTCGGTCTTTTAATGAAATTCAGTCTCGCGGACTTATTGTCACAGTGCACACGCTCCTCCCTGTGGGCACAGGGGACAGGGATCGCCCCTCCTTGGCCTGGCACCGTGGGTGCCTGGCACTGGGCCAGGCCCAGCATCATGTCCAGTCTGTGTATCCACATCGAGCTCCTCAGCCCAAGTCCAGCCTTTTCATTCCCGTGGAGGTGGGTACGCCTGTTAGGCCGACGTGCACCTGGGAATCTGCATCTAAGTCGAATGTTCAGATCTAAGGACTGTTATTTAGCACCACGGGCGTGGCTCAGGGCTCCAGCATCAGCTAAGGAACCAATAGGCACCGTTTGGTTCCTGGGCAGGGCATGTGCCCGGGTTGCGGGCTCGATTCCCAGTGGAGGGTGGGGTGTGTAGGAGACAGCCGATCCATGATTCTCTCTCCCTCTCTGAAATCAATAAAAATGTACTTTTTAAAGAACTGTTATTTAGGATCCAAAGAACAAAGACTCTTCCAGGTGACCTCAGAGCAGGCTCCTCGGGTCGTGCTTGGGAAAGACTAGTTCAGTCCCCCTGTTTCTGTGTGGTTTCTTAGGAGACCGAAGACCTGGGGGAGGAAGTGAACGGACTCTCAGGAAACTTAATAATCAGTGAAATATCGTCCCATAACGGGGCAGCATTTTGAAATGCCCAGCAGATGAAACCACGCAGAGGTGAAGGAGAGCTTCGCACGGACAGGGTGACACTGTCAGGATGTGGGGCATCAGCCCGCCCATTTCATGCAAGGCCTACACTCGCCCAGGTGGGCCTGCCTGAAGGCCTCTGGAGAGATGAGTGCATGCGTGTGCGCCAGAAACTGCAGAGGAGCCCAGAGTGGAAAGGGAAGAGGACTCACCATCTGCAGGGTCAGGAGTGGGAATCTGCTTGGGCCGACACTGACTGAGGTCTGAGGAACTTCGTTACACATCACGGAGGAAAGTAGTTGCAGACGGAGTGCCCTCTGGTTCCGTTCGTACGCTGCTGCTGATACACACTTTTTGCAGATTTTATCCCCATCGCCCCAGAGCTGATGCCTGAGACCATGTCGTCCGGAACAGCCTCCACACTTTGCTTCTAACTCACTGGTTGGAATCAGGATTGATATCAATCGACACATTTGTATGAAGGCTCTTTATTTCCTCTCGATTTGAATACGTCTTTTTCCTCTGACAGTTGCAGGATAGAGCGTGTTACTGAATATCCTGAGCCCAGTTAAATCTGGCTTCGTCCTCACCCCCACCACCCACCGGATGACCGTATTTGCATGAGTCTTCAGTGAGGCCCCCACCCCCTTTTATTCCACATGCAAGCTTCCTATGGGGACAGGGACCAGGACCAGGGTCTGCAGGAGGCCCATGTAGTTGCAGACGGAGTGCCCTCTGGTTCCGTTCGTACACTGCTGCTGATACGCACTTTTTGCAGATTTCATCCCCATCGCCCCTTGGTTTTGGATGCCCTTCCATGGCCTCCGCCTCTTTGGTTGCTCATTCCTGCTAAACTCCCATCATCTATTGTTACTGAAACTATTGGAGAGCAGAGAGCTGGCCTTGAGGGGAGTGGGCCACGGGGAGCCCAGGCACTTCTCACGCTGCATAGAATTCTAGCGTCAGCCACCTGCCAGTCCCACCAGTTCACAGTCATCTCCTTGGGGGCCACACACACACTAGAATACTAGAGGCCCGGTGCACAAATTTGTACACAGGTGGGGTCCGGCCGGCCCACCCCAATTGGGGCCGATTAGGCCGGCCAGGGGGAGGGGCTGCGGGTGGTTGGCCGGCTGGCCCTGCCCCCTGGTTGAACTCCCGGTCAGACTCCCTGTCGAGGGGACAGTTTGCATATTAGCCTTTTATTATATAGGATATATGTTTTTCCCACCTGTCCATTACTTTCTTACCTGCTTTTACTTCCACTTGAGATCCCCATCCCTTTCTCCTCACTAAGTGTGTTCATCATGCGTTTCTGGGGTTCCCGTGGTAGGTTTTGTTTTTACTGACATTTGCGGCAGTGAATGTGGGGAGAGTAGACAAGGGTCGTTCAGTGACCCCTGAGCCCCTGGTTCTTTCTGTGCTGGTTCCCCACTG
>NW_005371108.1:0-1871 GCF_000412655.1 Myotis brandtii | reverse complement strand
ATGTGTTTTCCAATGGTCTTAGGCGACCCTTGTGAAAGGGTCGTTCGACCCCCAGGGTGAGAACCGCCGATCTAGAGGAACCTGGACAGCAGGAACAGGTCTGAGCAGATTGCACAGGAAGCAGGGACCCTGACTCAGTGCACCAGGCCACCCGTGGACCCGAGGGAGACTGTGTGCTGGCCGCCTGCTAGTCCCAGCCTCAGGCGGACTCGTGTCAGGGTGAGGGTGGAGTCGTGACCTTGGCCCTCGCTCAGCTCCTCTGTGAGTGGTCTGATGGGCCTTTGTTGCTTAGGTTTAGTCTCTCGTGGAAGTGGGGGGCCTCTCGGTCTTGACTCCATCCCTCCGGACTGGAGGCTGGCAGCCTGGGAGCAGGTGTGTCGTGGGTCTATGTCCGTGTGTGGACACAGGGCTGCACTTGGAGCCGCTCAGGGAGAGGGTGTTGGCCTGGAAAGCACCTCCCACTCACCTGGTGGGAGGCCAATGAGCCATCCCATCTGCCGTGGGTTTGCGTGTTCTGCATGCAAGGACATTGCATTCGCCTGCATGACTTTTCATCTGTCTTTTGCTCTTTTGATGAGTTGCCTGGAAAGGAAACCAGAATAGTTAGACTCTTTTTAGTAATAATAGCTGTTCCTGGGCACAGACCCGCAGAAGAAATGAAAGTGGCTGAGACGCATTCCCAGCTCGGAAGGAGCACCCTCAATCCCTGGGTCTTGGTCACAAGCCAGTGAAAACCTTCCGATGGAGTTCACACTTCCCTTTCTTCCTAAGGCTCCACACGGAGGCATTGAGCAACTTGATTAGTTTATAGCCAAGGAGAGTTGAGGGAGCTTGGGTGTGTGTAATGTGTGAAAATCAGCATCTATTAAAGAATACGCCACTTCTAGGAGAAATGGGAGGAACTTTCTCTGAAAACTTCCCAAAGTTATTAGAAATATTAGTGAAATATGCATTTAATACTTATTAGACTTTAAATAGAATATTTTAATATATTTGGCACAGTGAAAAATCATTATTTTATACATGTTAACTTAAATGCATGTATTGAAACATTAAACTTTTTTTTTTTTAGAACAGGGCATGCACTGAACCAATATCACCAAATTCAGGAATCTTTTCATCGGAATAAAGTGCTGCACACAGTTCTGACCTGTAGTACCCTGAAGTCCGAAATTGACATACTTTCTCAAAGCCTTTACATTTACATAAAGGGGCTTTACAGACAGTGTGTGCTCATGTATTATCTCGTTTGCTTTTAAATGTTTCTACATAATAAGTATAAAAACCATCATAGGAAATAAATAATTCTAATTTGAAAAGTACCAAATGTGTAATTAAGGTCATAAATATATAAACAAGCGATTTCCTTGCAACTTTCTGACCAATCAGAGGATGTGTTTCTCAGGAAAGGCAGCGTGAACAGCCGGTCCGTGGCTGGGTCTCCATGGGGAGCAGGGAGGGAGGAGGGGAGTCAGGTTGACGGGGCCCCGCCGCGTGGCAGGGATGCGCCCACAGTGATGCCAGTGGGGGGGAGCAGAGGTCATTGTCCCCACTCACCGCGGCCCCGTGACCTTCTCAGCACTGACATGGACATCCGCTCTGTCTTTCCCAAGGACCTGCCTTTCCCACCGGCCTTCCTGCTTGTCTTGGACCTTCCGCCTTAACGTGTGGGATCTGTTTGGGGAGAAGAGGGACAGGGAGGCAGCAGGACTGGGCTGCAGGCGACTAGTGGCTCAGGGAGGGCCCCGGCCTCTCAGGCCACCCTGGCACCTGTGGTGTTTGCCACAGCAGGAATCAGAGGACACGCCTGAAACTGGCTTAAACAGCAGAGGCCCACGTCGGCCTACGTGACAGCCGGGCTTCAGGCAGGG
>NW_005371107.1:0-1209 GCF_000412655.1 Myotis brandtii | reverse complement strand
AGGTGGATGCTCAACCACTGAGCCACGCCAGCTGGGCCTGGGGGCAGTTTTTAATTGAATTACCCTGGAGTCCACATATGAGAGTGACAGAGTGTGCTGAGCACTCACACACACGTTTTAATTGAATTACCCTGGAGTCCACATATGAGAGTGCTGAGCACTGACACACACAGAGCACAGGCTTTCCTTCATATTTAGAGGTGTGTCTATTGTCAGTCTGTGTCATCCAAAACCACAAACGCAGTGAAGTGTTTTTTGTCACCCTTCGTTTTCAATACCATGGGCATGTGCTCTCTGTTCTCTGGTGAACAGCTGTAGCCACTGTTTGCAGCTGCTTTGATGTACTGCCAGCTCAGATGGGATCTCAACTTGTCTGCCTCCATTGCCAGCCACCACAGATGAGGTGCCGAGGCCTGCTGCTGGGAGCCTCGGGCTCGAATGAGCTTCTCTTCTTACATATTTGCGGGCAGATGCCCTCCACTCCTATTTCTCCTCTTCTTAAATCTTAATTTTGCAAATTGTGTATCAATACATTTTAATGAAATGGTTGCAGTCCTCTAGAAAGATGCCCTTCTCCAAATCTCATGTCCAGTTCAGTGTTGAGGAATTCAGCAGAATTGAGAATAAAAAGATCATTCAGCTTTACTCTAGCATTTAAGTTTCTAGCTTCCTCTGTGGCAGTTTTGCATGCCATTTTATTTAGCACTACCAAATCTCGTCAACACAAGATGCATGTTACACTAAGACATGACCGTGTATCTTGTGATTCACGAAACATGCAATTCCATCCACACATGTATTGTTTCTCCTCCTCATCCACACCTGTGGTGCTGGAGCCATGGGACTCATTCTATCCTGCAGTAACACCTCAGTGCTCGAACATTCACCTCATGATGGGGGTGAGACCCACAATCCAGCATTCCTGGCATATATCCCACTAACTCCAAGCTAACTGTGTCCCCATCCTGACTCCTCCTGACTCACATCCCAAAGAGCCCTTTGGCTTTTGTATTAGAGCAGATAATTCTCCATAGGCAGACCCTTACTAAGGAACTGTGTGAATACGAGATTCCATGCTTGGCTTTCTAGGCTTCATTATCTTGAAGTGACCAATGTACTTTCCTCAAAAATACTGTTTCCCCAAAGTGTTTGGGAAGGTTGAGAGGGAAGTCACAGTCCTTCCTTGAGACATCTCAGGCATCCTTGTGT
>NW_005371106.1:805732-817535 GCF_000412655.1 Myotis brandtii | reverse complement strand
GATGAATTCTCATCAGCTGAAAGTGGCTGGCTAGAAGTAGTGCAGCGGTTGATGACAAATACCTGACATGGGCATGGATGAGTCCTGGTGCCTCTGGTCTTGTGTTAGATGCAGGTCTAATTAAGTAATTAACGAATGCATGGAACAGCAGGACTTCTGCATGCTGTGACTTTCTCATGTCTACCTTAATTTAGAAAATGTTATTTTTTAAATATATACTCAAGAGGCCAATCTTCTTAAGTTTTAACCTTTTCCCCTCTATTCCTAATAGAGAGGTCCTGGGTGTCTATGAGCAGAGTTATATAGGCTAGAATGAGAACACATATTCATGCAATACACTTTTTTAAAATTCTTAAATTCTCACCATTTCAGTGGAAGTATCGTGAAATGGGATAAAATACAAACAACACATTGTAAAATGTTTTATGTTTCAGGTTTAATGATTCTCATATCCTAAGAAAAAGTTACAAGTGTTATTAAGCTTTTATTTCCAACTAGAGGCCCAGTGCACCAATTCGTGCACCATTGGGGTCCCTTGGCCTGGCCTGTGGAATTGGGCCAAAACTGGCTCTCCAACATCCCCTGAGGGGTCCCGGATTGTGAGAGGGCGCAGGAGGGACACGGGAGGTTGGCCAGCTGGGGAGGGACCACGGGAGGGCTCCAGGGCGTGTCCAGCCCGTCTCACTCAGTCCCTATCAGACAGATCCCAACAGCAAGCTAACCTACTGGTCGGAGCATCTGCCCCCTGGTGGTCAGTGCACTCCATAGTGAGCGGTTGAGCAGCCTTAGCATATCTTTAGCATATTACACTTTGATTGGTTGAACGGATGACCAGGTGATCGGACACTTAACATATTAGGCTTTAATTATATAGGATAATGTGATAGCCCCAGTTTCTACATCTGGAAATACATTAGGTTCTTGTATTACCTTATATTTGCTATACAATAATAAAAATTAAATATTAATATAGTAATATCATAAATATTTATACATAATTATATATAACATGTATATTGTTGTGTGTATATATAAACACATATGTATTGCTATTATTACTAAACTAGGGGCCCAGTGCACAAATCCATGCACCTTGAAAGGAACTGTGGGCCACCAGGCTGTGGTGTCTCGGCCCATCCTCCTCACCCCCGTCCGGCACCTCCTGCCATGGCCCCTGGTCCCTGTTCTGCTGGCATCCCTGCTCCCGCAGCCTCCACTCCCATGCGCTGATGGCACCGGCCCTACTCGCACCCACTGATAGCACACAGCAATTGGGGCCGGTGCCAGCAGTGGGTGCAAGCAGCTGCTGCTGCCCCAATCACCCCTCAGAAGCAGGGTGAGGTGAAGAAGCCCTCAGAAGTGATTGGGGCCGGCAGCCGCTGCTTGGACCTGCTGTTGGTGCTGAGCCATTGGGACTGGTGCCAGGCACCGGGGCTGCAGCTGCTGCTCTGATCGCCCCTCAGGAGGAGGGGGTAGGTGGAGAAGCCCTCAGGGACGATTGGGGCCGGCAGCCGCTGCTTGCACCTGCTGTTGGTGCCGAGCCATTGGGACTGGTGCCAGGCACCGGCAGCGGGTGCAAGCAGTGGCTCTGGCGCCGACTGTGGGTGTGAGTGGGGCTGGTGCTGGCAGTGGGTATAAGTGGTGGCTCTGGCATCAGTAGCAGGTACAAGCGGGGCCGTTGCCGGCAGCAGGTGCGAGCAGTGGCTGCCAGCCCCGATCACCCCTCAGGAGCAGGGGGAGGTGGAGAAACCCTGAGGGGCAATTGGGGCTAACAGCTGCCACTCACACTCGCTGATAGCACCGAGGGATTGGGGCCGATGTTGGGTGCTGGCAGCAGGTGTGAGCGGCGGCTCCAATGCCAGTAGCGGATGTGAGTGGGGCTGGCACTGGCAGCAGGTACAAGCTCTGGGTGGGACCACAGCATGCGAGAACAAAGAATTTTCAGTAACCCCCAGAGGCTTGCCCTGATGACAGCAACTGGCGCCCTGCCTTTGTCTGGCTCCCTCCCGCACCTGCTCCATCATCCCGCCATGTTCCATGCTCTGCCGCCTGCTGCTGACACCAGTCATGTTCTGCCCACGCCCCCTGGTGGTCAGCACACATCATAGATACTGGTTGTTCTGCCATTTGGTCTATTTGCATATTAGGGTTTTATATAAATAAATAATTGGGGATATGTATTTGATTATATATCACTACATATCTGCCAAAAACTGTTATCTTATAAACTAATACTTCCTTCAACTAAAATGTATACATAATTGACTTACATATCTAATCTAGAAAAAGAATATGTTCTAATTAAAAAACCAATAAGTCAATACCAAGAACTTTAATAAGGACTAAATTACAATCGTAGCATTTATAAAAATTTATATTTTAATATAAAATTTTAAAAATTAAATATAAAACAACACAGTATATTAAAGTTCTGAGATAAAATATTCTTGTTCTAATGGTGAGCAAATGAATAGCTAAATTTACTCTTTGATTTATCAATGCTCACCTCCTCTGAACCTCTAAGAAACATTCATGCTTGGTCAAATTGAATATTCATTAATTTTATTGACTAGTGATCTCTCAATATCTACTCTCCCCCTATTTGGGTAACAGAACCCACAATCTTCCACCTGCAAGCTAGAGAACCAGGAAAGCCAGTGGAAAAATTCAGTCTGAGTCCAAAGGCCTGAGAACCAGGGGAGCTGATGGTGTAACTCTCAGTCCCAGACTGAAGTGAGAACCAGGAGCTCCTAGGTCCATGTATGAGAGCAGGAGAATACATATCTCAGCACAAAGAAGAGACAGGATTCACCCTTTCTTCACCCTTTTGTTCATTTAGGCCCCTAATGAGTTAGATAATGCCTGCCCACATTGGTAGGGGAAGATCTCTTAGTCTACCGAATCACATGCTAGTCTCTTACAGACACACCCTCACTGACATATCCAGAAATATGTGAGCACCCTGTAGCCCAGTCAAGTTGACACATACAATGACCATCACAAGCCCACCCTCAACACCAACACACATCTCCAATGCATATTAAGTATTAAACCATACTTAATCTCCAAATAAAGTTTGACTTTGTGGTGGTTGAATCATCCATCCATTTAGCAACTGTGTATTGAGAAACTATCCAAATGCTATCTTTAGTGCTGGCATGCAATGGTGAACGAGAACTTGTCATAGTCCCTATCCTCAGGAAACTTACTGCATCTAGTACGAAGATAACTAGCTAGTCCTGTGGTTGGCAAACTGTAGTATTAAACCATACTTAATCTCCAAATAAAGTTTGACTTTGTGGTGGTTGAATCATCCATCCATTTAGCAACTGTGTATTGAAAAACTCCTATCCAAGTGCTGTCTTTAGTGCTGGCATGCAATGGTGAACGAGAACTTGGCATAGTCCCTATCCTCAGGAAACTTATTGCATCTAGTATGAAGACAACTAGCTAGTCCGTTATAATTCAGCTTGATAACTTATCTGATACAATACATGTATAGAAGCACAGAGCATGCATGGCTATTGGCAATAGTTAAGATTGAAGTAGTATCAGAGGCCAGGCTATGAAAGATCCTTATAGCGCATGCAGTACTCTGAAATTTATTCTGAGAGCAATAGAGATTCATTCAAGTATCTGAGCTATGTGAATAATGTGAGATTTATATTGTATCCACATCATTCTGGAAACATTGTGGGGAAGGATTAAAATAAGAGAAGACTAGAGTCCATCTAGGAGGCTAGAGGCATCTGACTGGTAGATAACTCCTAGTTTAAACCATCATCAATGGGAGAGTGTGCAGATGCCACCCTTTCCTGGAAGGATATTGTCTGATCAACAGACATGTGGAGTTGAGAGTTGATGCAAAACATTTCTCTACTTTTCTTTGTATACATAATTCATCTCTACCTCTATTAGAGACAGGAGTTCTTTTCCACTCTAGTCCCCTTCTCCCTTGCCATGTTCCCAGAAAATAATGTGGGGGAATGCAAGTGGTTATAGCCAGGGCAATAGGAGTGGCTACCCAGTGAACATAGAAGAGAAGGTGCCATGTCTTGAGGAGACACTGAAGGCAGAATCTGGAGTTTCAAGCACAAGGTCAAGAAAGGGTCAGGTGCAAAGGGAATAAATGGGGTCATTGTGTAGAGGTCAGTTTCTACTCAAGTGGGAGAGACAGTGATTCCTGCCATGCAGATAGGATGTAGGGTCTGCTCCTAGACAGCAGCTAGGTGGTGCTGGCAGCTGAGTACAGCCACACAGGTCAGATAGTCCAGCCAGGAGAAAGGCTTCAGTCATTTGTGAACAATGAGCAGAATACAAAGAAAAGCCATGAATAGGTGAACCCTCCTGAGCTCTGTGAGAGGAGGGAGTATCTCACCTGCAGGGTCAGAACTTTTCTCTTACACTTGTTTTAAATTCGCTGTAGTGCACAGAGACTCAGTCTGTCAAGGAATTGGACACCTGTGTTCAACACAGAGGTGCCTCCTCCCCACATACCTCTCTTACTAGCACTGATACCTGGTCTCCTTCTCACCTTCACATGCACACCTGACACATGCTCATTTCTTCCTTTCACTGGTTTGATTTCTACCAGACGTGAGGATTTTCCTGATTTATCTGGCTGTCAGTTCTGCTTACAGTAGTATGAGTTAAGACAGAGTATGAGGAAGAGAAAATGAAATTTTGTGGTAACATGGACATGAAAGGAATTAGGTAACCTAGGTAGGTTTATGAATTTCACATTCCTTGGGCTGGATTTACCTGTCACAGGAAAACAGTCATGTGTCAATGCCTGCAGGATTTGAAAATAAAAGGGAAATATTTGAAAACTGTCATGCCCAGGTATTTGAGCAGTGTCTGAGCATCTAATGAAAGGGTTTACCTGCACTTTTTGTCTGACTGCAGAGAAGTACAAATGAGATGAGGGATATTGGCCTGTCATTCCAAAAGTTTGACAGAATTGAATCTGGCCTACTGTATAGCAAGTAGCACTTGGCCAAAGATTTCTTAGAACTTGACTGATACACAACGATGCTTCTTTGTTTCAACAACAGATTTCGTTGTTCACCAAATCTTGGATTGAGTCTCTTACATAAATGAACTTATCTGTGCAAGTCAGTAAGTAGATGAGGGTAGATCCTCCCCCTCATCAGCATGTCCAGTGCAGACCTGTTATTGTATGTGTGGCTTCCATCCCCCCAACAGCCCAGCACACACTTACACCCACCACAATCCCTGCCACCATCACATATACTCCTCTGGGGCAAGGACAGATATTTTTGTACCTCAGTTATCCCATGGTACCCAGTAGACACTGTATTGTCATGAGCACCAGCATCAAGTAAAATGTCTGCCACATAGAAAGAACTCAACAAATATTTATACAATTAATGAATTGGGGAAGACTTTGCAGCAGTAGATGAAACCCCAAAAGATAAGTAAACTAAACAATTCTCAACATTTTTTTATCCAATACCGCCCCCCCCCCTGCCCCTGCCAAACACACACACATACACCATCACCACCACTACCCTCAGAGACCTCCTTGAGCATTTTTATGATCAACTCTTAAAAGATTCTGAGGTTGGAAGGTGGGATCTCCCTTTAATGGCCCCCAAAGAAAGGGTGACCAGTTTTATTGTTCCAGCAACTAGTTTATCTGAACAACACCTCTGAATTTCCTATGATGACCTGTGAAAGGTATAAACTTCTTAAAGTCTGATGATTCAGTCACACCAGCAATCTGCTTCCAGCTGAGTCTGTAATAGCAAATTCAAAAAGGGAACTGACAATTTGAGAGAGTTATGGCTGGACTAACTACAGTCCCTAAGACAGCCATGCTGTGGTACTATAAGCCTTCCAGAGGTGTCAAACCCTTTCAAAGCTGAGCAGCTGACAGAATGTTAACTTAAAAATATAGGTAACAACTTTCTTGCCTGCTTTGGGCAGGTAACAGACCGTTTTCCCAACTCACGTTAAAACAGTCTCTTCTATTCTGCACTCATAGACAGAGTTTCAATACAATATCATTCTTCCTCAAAGATAAGGCCATATATAGCGAAAGTAACAGAGAAAAACATAAAAGGTGGGATTTTTTTGTAAATATTAGCATTCACTATTTCTCTACTTATATCAGGCCAAAATCCTCACAGCGTCTAGCTGAATAAACACTACATTTATTACCAAAATACAGGAAATTGTTCAGACCTGTTTCCCAACTCACACCTGGGTCTGTTGATGCTTCATTGTGGAAGGTTGAGTTTGGTTTGAATTAACTATAGACCTGAGACCCTTATGACCAGAAAGATTTATTAGAAAATTAGAACATAATTTTAATTCATATTATGTAGCTTGCATAAAATTTCACATACCTTTTATATTTTAACAGGTTAGAAGTGACTTTCTTTACATAGAATTAGAAAGGACTGCTGGGGCTGAGAGAAGAGGTAGGATTAGAGAGAACGGGTACTTATTATAGAGTGACTTTCATGTATCTGAAGAATATTGTGCAGAAATTGAATAAAATCTATTCAAATTTTGCTCTCTCTTCAAATTTTGTGTGTGTGCTAGATCCTGGGAAAATTTATTCAGCTCTGCTTTCTTTTTTTTGCGAAATGTATAAGTGCTATTAACATGAAACGGAGAAAAAGCAAGGCTAATGCATCTCATTTTCCCATAATTTTTTTCCAGAGGAGTAAAAGGTTTTCTTTTCACCTTGTATGCAGAAATATTCTTTGCAAGTTTCTATGAAGTTCCCCTACCTAATGAGATCTGAATATTGCACCAAGTTGTAGAGGTATTTCTTAGCTTGTAAGCCTTATTCTGTAAATCAATACTATGTTTGTTCCTCTAGTTCCTGCTTAGTAAAATACCTCATACTGTTGATATTGAAAATACAAAGATGACACTTTCATCATAAACTCTTTCATTTAATGAATATTTAATTAGCACTGCACTAGGCATTGTGGGAACAGAAAATCTCATGAAGAAAAGACTTCTATTTCCAGCCAAGATAGAGGGGGTCATAAATACCCTCCTGAAAAAAACAAAACTATAAATAACACAATTCAAATAATGATTTGAAGACACTTGAAATCAGGCAATAAAGAACTGCAATCCCTGTGAGATGAAAACAAATTATATTAGACTTAAAATGGTCTCATCTTAAGGCCTTGAAAGAATTTCCAGGCTGCAACATATGGAAGTGGGAATCAGGAGGAACATATTTCTTGAGTTGGATAAATGAAGCTGGCTGAAAGTCTAGAAAGGCCAAGATGGTTAGAGTTCATAGGACAATGTACCAGAGATCAGAGAGCTGAACAATGAGAACCCTTATCCAAGAGGGTCACCCTCAAGCATTCAGCAGAATACTTTTTGGTGCATGCTTGTGGAAAACAGTCTGTGAGTAGGGAAAGACCCACCTGAAAAGAATAAAAATAACTGTGTCTGGCGCTCATACATGACTAGGACTGATACTTTTTGGTGCATGCTTGTGGAAAACAGTCTGTGAATAGGGAAAGACCCACCTGAAAAGAATAATAAAAATAACTGTGTCTGGCGCTCACACATGACTAGGACTACTGCATATTACCACAGTCCAACTAGGAATCCTTATAATGCATGAGACACATACACAGAGGGGCCCTGCCTTGAGAATGAGAAACAGTTTGCATATTACCACAGTCCAACTAGGAATCCTTATAATGTATGAGACACATATACAGAGGGGTCCTGCCTCGAGAATGAGAAACAGTCCTGGTCTGAGCAATACTCTGGTCCTACCTAATGCATCTTAAAAGAAGATCTGAAAGGATCAAATTGTTTTCACTCACCTGCATTCTAGAACAAATCTCAAGAATATTTATTGGGCCCTGGCTGCATTGCTCAGTTGGTTGGAGCATCGTCCCATATACCAAAAGGTTGCAGGTTTGATTTTCAGCCAACACACATACTTAGGTTGTGGGTTCAATCCCCAGTCAGGGGACATATGGGAGGCAACCAATTAATGTTTCTCACACCAATGTTTCTCTCTCTCTCTCTCTCTCTCTCTCTCTCTCTCTCTCTCTCTCTCTCTCTCTCTCCTCTCTCCCTTCTTCTCTCTCTAAAAATAAATAAAAACATATCCTCAGGTGAGGATTAAAAAATAATTTCAAAAGAATATTTGTTAGGATACAAAAAATATCCAGCAAGCAACAAGGTAAAATTCAAAATATTTGGCATCTGATAAAAACTTGACACTTGTACAAGAAGCAGAAAATAAGACTTTCGATGAGAATAATCAATCAAGTGAAACTGAGCCAGCAGTGACACAGAGTTTAGAATTAGCAGACCAAGGTAATATAAAGTAACTGTATTGTGCATATTTGAAAAGCTGAATAAAGTAAAGAAAGATTATAAAACGTAAATCTAACTTTTGTAGATGAAAACTACAATGCAACATATTTTGAAATGCACTTCATATAATTAACCACAGATTAGACATTGAAAAAGAAAATATTAGTGAACGTGAAGACATAGAAACACAAACTATCCAAAATAAAACACACAGATAAAAAGTTAGCTTAAAGAAATAAAACCATACATTGGTGGCCTTTAGAACAACTATAATTAACCTAAAGCATGGGTAGTCAGAGTCCTAAAGGAGAAAAGAAAAGTAAGATAGAGAAAATATTTGATACTTTAAATGTCTACAAAAGACCCAATTCAAAACAAAAGGTACATACAGACTAAAAATAAAAGATGAAAAAATATATTAAATGCAAGTGGAAATGAAGAAAACAAAAAGATAGGGTAGCAATACTTACATCAGACAAAATAGACTTCAAAACAAAGTCCATAACAAGAGACAAAGAAGGACATTACATAATATTAACAGGAACAATCCAGTAAGAGGATATAACCCTTATAAACATATATGCACCAAGCATAGGAGTGTCTAAATATATTAAAAAAAACTTGGTGGACAGAAAGGAAGAGACCACAGTAATACAATCATAGTAAGGGATTATAACACCCCATTTAGATCAATGGATAGCTCTTAAAGAAAAAGAAAAGAAAAGAAAAAAATCAACAAGGAAACAATGGCCTTAAATGGCATACTAGATCAGATGGATTTAATTAACATTTACAGAGCATTTCACCCCAAAGCAGCAAAATATACATTCTTTTCAACTGCACATAGTACATTGTCTAGGATAGATCACATGTTAGGACACAGAACAAGTCTTAAATATTCAAGAAGATCAAATTTGTATCAAGCACAATAGTATGAAACTAGAATTCAATTACATAAAAAAACCTGAAAGACACACAAACACACTGAGGCTAAATAACATGTTAATAAAAAATGAATGGGTCAACAATGAGGTCAAGGGAAAAATCAAAAGTTACCTTGAGACAAATAAAATGAATACCCAATAACTTAAAATATATGGGACACAGCAAAAGTAGTTATAAGAGGCAAATTTATAGGCCTATTTTATGAAGCAAGGAAATCTCAAAAACAATCTAACCTTATACCTAAAAATAACTATGAAGAGAACAACAAATAAAGCCTAAAGTAAGTAGAAGAAAAAAAAATAATAAAGATTGAAATGCAAATAAATGACATAGAAACTAAAAAAGCAATACAAAAAAATCAATGAAAACAAGAGCTGTTTTTTAAAGAGTTAAAAAAGGATTGATGAAACTTTAACCAGACTCATCAAGAAAAAAAGAGAGGACACAAATAAAATCAGAAATGAAAGAGAAGTAACAACTGACACTAAAGAAATACAAAGGATTATAAGAACACATTATAAACAACTATACTAGTATGCCATCAAATTGGACAGTCTGGATAAAATAGATGAATTCGTAGAAACATGCAATCTTCCAAAACTGAATCAGGAAATATTAAAAAATCTGAATAAAACAATTACAACTAATGAAGTTGAAGTAGTAATAACAAAAATAAATAAATAAATAAATATATTTAAAAAACAAACAAATAAACAACTCCCAGCAAACACAAGTTCTGAACTGGATGGCTCATAGGTGAATTTTACCAAATATTCAAAGAAGAACTGACACCTATCCTTCTCAAACTATTCTAAAAAAACTCAAGAGGCAGGAAAACTCCCAAACTCACTTTAAGAGACCAGCAGTATCCTAATTCCAAAACCAGATAAGGACTCTACAAAGAAAGAAAATTATAGGTCAATATCCTAGATGGAAGTTCACCTTAATTTAAGAAGAATTTGTGATTGGCAATTGCATATGAAATCCCTGTTGGTCAGTGCAGGTCATAGCAGGCAATCGAACTCCTGGTCTCCCGGTCAAACTCCCAAGGGGACACTTTGCATATTAGCCTTTTATATATATAGATTTGCTCCAAGCCAGCAATTTTCAACCCATGTGCCACAAGAATTTTTAACATGTGCAATACCTGACTCTTTAGTCAGGGCACTGACCTCTTTTCCCTTAGATCAGCGGTTCTCAACCTGTGGGTCGCGACCCCTTTGGGGGTGAACGACCCTTTCACAGGGGTCACCTAAGACAATCGGAAAACACATATATAATTACATATTGTTTTAGTGATTAATCACTATGCTTTAATTATGTTCAATTTGTAACAATGAAATTGGGGGTCACCACAACATGAGGAACTGTATTAAAGGGTCAAGGCATTAGGAAGGTTGAGAACCACTGCCTTAGATTGTCAAATAAAAAGACAACTGCCAACACAACAATAGCTGTCCAGTGTAAATGAATCAAAGTTATGCCTATTTTTTATTAGATTGGCAAAAATATATATTATTCAATGTGCCACAGAATTTTAGTAATTCCTTCGTGTGTGCCATGAGATGAAAAGGTTGAAAATTGCTGCTGTAAGAACAAGAAGAGCAAACAGAGACAGGCTAGAGCTGGCTCTGTGGCTCAAACCTGCAACCAGAGACCTGGTCTTTAATTCTCCACTCTGCTGTCCTTAGCACATTGGCCTTTGTCCTCTTTCTTTTGGCCTCAGGCCTCATGTTCTCATCTTAGGCAGCAAAGGGGGGAAAAGTAAAAAAGCCAAGAGAAAAAATATCTTCTCCCAAGGAGACTGCCAGGATGCCCTCCCCAGGGAGTTTTATAAACATCTTACTGGTCAGAACAGCATGGCCGTTCCCTTGCTGCTAGAGAGAATGTGAAATCAAGTCTTTTTAGCAGGGCATATAGGTGTTTTGCACTAAAAGAAGTAAAATGAGTATTGGCAAATGACATCCTCTCTCTCTCTCTTTTATTTCTGAGTGCACACAGCTGAGTTCAGTTACATAAACTGTATGTATGATATGAATTCACTAAAATTCATTTATATATTTCTGAGAAGGGAATTTGGAAGGTCATTAAAATGTGCTGAGCACCTTAAACATGCTAGGTATACTGTTCAGCCTTTTGTGTGTGTGTGTGTGTGTGTGTATCTGCACTAACAAAAGAGAAACATGGTAATTAGCGTACGACCGCTACCCTTCCCATTGGCTAATCAGCATATCCTTATGCAAATTAACTGTCAGCCAAGATGGCGGCTGGCAGCCATGCACTGAAACAAGCAGGGAGGCTTGCTTGCTCCAGTGATGGCGAACTCCAACGTTCCCCGCCTGCCGCTGCCGGCCTCTCAGCTGCAACTCTAAGTAACTATGTACTATGTTGCAAATAAGAAGCTAAACAAAACCCCAGAAACCGGCTTTCATTCAGCTGGGCTTCAGCCAGCCGGACCGCAACATTGTATCGATGTTTTCAGCAGCGAGGCCTCAGAGCTAAAGCTGGCCCAGAATAAAAAAAA
>NW_005371106.1:801264-804168 GCF_000412655.1 Myotis brandtii | reverse complement strand
GGCTTTCTGAAAGCGAGTGTTTGATTTGGGGATTTGTGGTCTGGCTGAGGAGCCCCCAGGGCCCACTCAGAACAGTGGGGGCAGTCACAGTGAGTGATCAAAGAAACCAGAGAAAAGTTAGGAGACAATAAACGGTTTGATTTCTAATTCCGCATGTTGCAGGAGTCGAGGTGCGCCCTGGATTTTCCAGGGAGAGAGTGAGCAAGTGAGTGTCCACTGCCCCTCACACAGCTGGCCACTTGGAATGTGGCTTTCGCCAGCAAGGGCGTGGACGCAGCCGCCTGGGCCTTGCAGATGCATGTGAGTGTGTGTGGAGTGGGGAAAAGCAATTAGGACCAGGAGGCCGGTGCGTGCTCTGGGGGTTATGAGGTCAGCGAGGCCTAGGTGCACTGGACACACAGGGGCCGCTGCCCAGCTGTTGGGGCCAGCAGGGAGCCGCGGTGGCCACCTGCCCCCGGGTTAGCTGGGAGCCGGCGCTGCTCCACAGCACTCTGCTTTCCCCACCCCAGGAGGCGCTGTTTGTCAAACTTGGCCGCCTTGGCAGAAGGTGCCTGCATGTTCTCACCGGGAAAATTGTTCCCTTTGCAGTCTTTGGATCTGGGCTCAGGAACCTTAGCCTCACAGAATGATGGGGGGTGGGGGGCGGTGTGTGTGCGCAAAGAAAAGGGGTCTGGGACCCAACAGTGTCTGCGTTTTACCTGTGAATCTCGCCAGGCCTCCCACCTTCCAGGGCAGGAGAGAGGAGGCCGCTGGAGCTCCCCATGCATTTGGGGCGCAGTGCCCAGTTACTTGCCTCTCAGTGCGAGCAGGACTCCGGCCTGGCTTGGGTTCAGTCACCACATGTCTCCAGAGGGCCCCTTGGCCACCATCTTGGCGCAGAGAGCGAAGGCGCCTTCCCTGGGCCTGACAAACCTACCCGAACGTGGCCTCCCCTCCTTTGTGCAAAACTTCACAGGTTGGGGTGGCCCTTGCTTGCCCGGCCCACGGGCAGCATAACCCCTGTGATGCAAGGCAAAGCCCAGGAGCACTTGGGGCCTGCGTCACTGACCCAGGGCGGGCAGGGTTTGCCAGTGTGTGGCTGTTCCACCCTCTCCTGCAATTCACTGCACTTTCCAGGTGCCTCCTCCGGGGATTTCCCTCTTCTCAGGCTCTCCTGGCCCCTACGGCCTCCTTACCTCCAGGGCCCGAGGTCCTTCCAGCTAAGGGTTTGGGGTTCTTCCTCTGGCCTTCCCTGTGCTTGGCGCCGACCCTGACCCCAGGCGGGAGCCAGGCTGGAGGCCAGTAGCCTCGCGATATGAGCGTGATGCCCCCCCCACCTCGGTGAGGAGGATGTGGGGGTGGGCTGCGCCTGAAGCTCTGCACTGGCTGGGAGAGCGCGAACCTCCGGCCTTAGGCACATTGGCTCTCATTGAGTGGCCTGGCCACGCAGCCTGGGCCTGAAGCCACCAGCCCTTGGAGGGCCCTGTGCCTGTCTGCACCCACGCACCCCCGGCCGAAGCTTCTCCTCACAGGAAATGCACTTTATTACACTTTGGAAGGCTGGTAGGACGCTCGCAGACTCCTCGGGCTCTGCTGCGAGAAGGAAGGGGCGCCCAGGAGTGGGCCCCCTGTCTCTGGTGGGCAGGCAAGGGCTCGGGTGAGGGAATGGACACCACTTGCCTTCGCCCCAGCCCTCGCCTCCCCCCAGGTTGCACACGGGAGTGGGCCCTGTGTCTCCGGTGGATGGTGAGGACTTGGGCGAGGTGATCGGCAGCGCTTGCCTTTCCCCCAGCCCCTGCCTGCTCCCTGATCCCACATGGGAGTGGGCCCTGTGCTTGGGCGAGGTGATTGGCTCTGCTTGCCTTCACCCCAGCCCCCGCCCACCCCCAGATCGCACACGGGAGTGGGCCCTGTGTCTCCGGTGGGCAGAGAGGGCTCCGGGGAGGCGATCAGCGATTGCTTTGCCTGAGCCCCCGCCCCCAGGTCGCACATGGGGGCCTTGCGCTGTCCTACCCTGCCTGCAGTACGCAAATTAGCCGCCATCTTTGTTGGCGGTTAACCGCCATATTGGCTGGTGATTAATTTGCATATCTCACTGATTAGACAATGGGAAGGGTAGCGAAGTTATGGCTAATTACCATGTTTCTCTATTATTAGATAGGATATATATTAAAAGGCCAGGGACCATAAGCATAATGACAAGAACGACCGATCGACCAGTTGCGATGAGGTGCATTGACCACCCCTTGGTCACCCCCCCCTCTGCCCCCCGCCTGCGAAAGGTGGCAGGCGGGGCAACGAGCAGCCATGGGGCAGGACTGGGGACTGGCGAGTGGGCTGAAAAGCTGACCTTTTGGTCCCTCTCCCCAGCCCTCAGGCTCCGATGGATCAGCAATGGTGAATGGGGAACCAGGATGGGTGGCGAGAGGACCGGGCTGGCTGTCAGGCCGTTGGGATCCCCAGTTCATCCCTGGCTGCTCAGGGGCTCAGGCCGGCAGGAAAGAGGGTGCTAGTGACTTCACCTCCATGCATGTGTGCCAGGCCAGCCGCTGATGGAACGCGCTGCCCGCTACACAGGCGCCGCAGCATCTGCTGGGGCTTGCAGCGCTGACAGAAGCTGCATGGTGCACCTTTGACCAACCCAGGGCAGGCGGGGGAGGCGGCGTTCGGCCTGGGGACTGGTGAACAGGCAGAAGATGGCCCTGGCCCTGATCTCAGGCTAGGCCTAGAGACCCTACCCGCACAATTTCGTGCACTGGGCCTCTGGTCCTATCTAATAATAGAGAAACATGGTAATTAGCCGTACCTCCGCTACCCTTCCCATTGGCGAATCAGGGTGATATGCAAATTAACTGCCAACCAAGATGGCGGCTGGCAGCCAGGCAGCTTGAAGCTAAAAGGAGGCTTGCTTGCTTCAGTGACGAA
>NW_005371106.1:799496-800038 GCF_000412655.1 Myotis brandtii | reverse complement strand
CACCTGGGAGCAGGCCTAAGCCAGCAGGTCGTTATCTCCCAAGGGGTCCCAGACTGCGAGAGGGCACAGGCCGGGCTGAGGGACCCCCTCCTTCCCCCCCGAGTGCACTAATTTTTGTGCACCGGGCCTCTAGTGTATATCTATCTATCTATCTATCTAATCTATCTATCTATCTATCTATATATACTTTATACATATAATCATACATATATTTTATCTTCTATATGATATATTATTATCCCATGTATGTACTATTCTTTATTATCCATTATCCTAGTCTACATATTTATATATATACTAGAGGCCCAGTGCACAAAAATTTGTGCACTCAGGGCGTCCCTCAGCCCGGCCTGTGCCCGCTCACAGTCTGGGACCCCTCGGGGGATGTTCACCTGTTGGCTTAGGCCTGCTCCCCTGGGGATTGGGTCCAAGCTGGCAGTCAGACATCCCTCTGGCAGCCCGGGAGCCCTCGGGGGATGCCCACTTACCAGCAGGGAGCAGGCCTAAGCTGCAGTTGGACATCCTTAGTGCTGCTGAGGAAG
>NW_005371106.1:790158-799380 GCF_000412655.1 Myotis brandtii | reverse complement strand
CCCCTTTAGGGTGGGGGTCCCCACTGGGGTGCCTGGCCAGTCTGGGTGAGGGGTGAGGGCCGTTTTCAGGCTGGCCTTCGACTGAATCTCCCAGCCTCTCCTTTTTTTCTTTTTTTTATTCTGGGATTTATTTACCTTCTATAATTGAAACTTTTTTGCTGTCCTGCTCGCTCCAGCTCTGAGGCCACGGCCTGCTGAAAGCAGGTATCTGGAGTTTGTTTAGCTTCTATAATTGAAACTTTGTTGCTTTCGAAGCTGTTGTTTTCAGAGCTTAGAGCAGGCCGTGGCAGGTGGGGAACCTTGGCTTCCTCCATCACTGGAGCAAGCAAGCCTCCTGCTTGCTTCAGCTGCGTGGCTGCCGGCCGCCATCTTGGTTGGCGGTTAATTTGCATATCACCCTGGTTAGCCAATGGGAAGCATAGCGAAGGTACGGTTAATTACCATGTTTGTCTATTATTAGATAGGATAATATATTTGTTGTCCTACAGAAACCTGTGAGAAAGGTGTCATAAAGATATCATAGTGTTCATGTTATAAATTTATAAAATGGTGCTCAGACAGATTTAAAAAGTTGCCTACAGACTCTTAATGGCAAAACCAGAGTACGTTTCAGATATAATGCTATCCATAACTATGCTGCCCCACATCTAGACAATAAAACAAGCAACAGAAAATATTCACACAGTGTTTATAAGTGAGTACAGAATTTTAAATGGATCATTACTGAGGCACTCCAGTCACCAGGACAATATATTCAGCCAGAAAATCGGCTCCTGGGCTCAGTAGTTCACATGCAAGCATTGAGTATCTTCCTGCTCTGATGTGACAGGGGCTTGGACAATCTGTTGTCAAGTAGCAGCAGGGCTATCTTCTTGACCAGATTGAGTAGCTGTTCTGATGTCACTTAGGAATGACCTGAGGGGACATGTGTCTTCTGGCTCCTGTTCCCTGAATTCCGAATGAACATGGTTTATGTGGGAGCCCCATACCCAGCACAACTTTGGCACAAATCCCAGAGCCACCATGTGGCCATGAGAGCCCTCAAACTCCTCTATTCTGATATAATGAAAGCAGGATCTGTTCTGAATTGGAAGAAGGAAGCTAGCTCTACATTGTTCCCAGAGGAAGAGGTGGTGGAGATAAAATAAATTTCACTGATATTATTAAAATACAGCTCACAGATCTCACCACCAGGGAATTTAGGAGCATTTCAGATAGTGTTTATGTAACACAGCCTGTGGGATGATTTTCACCGTGCTCCACAATGGGTTAGGCTTGTGTAGGATAATAGGGTTCTCTTTTGCATAACGCACACTGTGCAGGGCTTTGAGATCTCTGAGAAAAATGAGACTTTGATCCACTAAAAAATACAATAAGAAATTGACTTAGTTTAAACATGAATTGGATTCAGTGCTGATATACAAAACAAGTGCTAAAATATTTACCTCTCACCTCCTTAAAAAACAACAACAAATGGGCTCTCACAGACACGCGAAAGCTGAAACTGTGTTCCCATCTAGTCACTGGAATGCCACTTCGACTACCTGCAATGATCATTTCTCATGGCACCATCATGTGCTGTTTCTTTAAGTAAGCAGGGAAATGACCATCGCCCTTTTTCCTACAGTTGGTTAGTGCCTGCTGAGACCAGTCCAGCCCCTCTTGGGGAAGCAGAGAATTGAGCTACGGAAAATCACTTCCTGTGTGATTCTCAGCAGGGCCAGAGAATGTTTGCACCCAAGGCCCTTTGTATTAGTGACTATAAACAGAAAGTAAAGACAACAATTATAGGCGAACAATAGACCCCTAAAGCCAGCCTTTTAAGGCTCTAAAAATAGACTGGATGCACAGAAAAATCATTAATCAGGAGCGTTTCTGTCAGGATCAGAAACACGGTAGAAGCTAGGACTTATTTCCTGATATTTGGTGGGTGTGCCATATTGTTCTGTGCTCCCCCAACTGAGGGAAAATGGAAGAAGCAAAAATTACTTAAATGACTTGTAAAGCCCAATTTCATGTCTTTCAAAGTACTTTCCATACTTTCTTTATCCCAATTGGAGATAGGCATTATGACTTCCATTTCACAGAAAAGAAGCTCAAGCTGTAAGTGCGGAGGAAACTTGCACATGGTCTGAAGATAATAAATAGCAGAGCTGAGATGCAAACACAGATCAGAGTAGTTCCAGAGGCCACTTGCTCTCCTCTGCGTCAAGCATATAGATGGGGAAAACTACTCATTAATTTCCTCACGATAACCAATTATGAGAGATGGAAGGTGACACTCCCGTGGCAGAGTACGTGGTATTATTCTACATTTGGGGCCTCATATCCTGCAAGGGACATGGGTAAGCTGGGGGGCATTTAGGAAGGGTGAGCAGGATAGGGAGGAATCTGGACAGTATCACATAAGGAAAGTCAAAAAAAGGGAGGATGTAGAGGAGACTTATCAGGCAGCTTGATGAACATCGTCAATGTAGGAAGGGGTTATATAGGACTGAATGATCATTCAAATTCTGAGGATCCATGGATGGCTGTTAGAAAGAGGAAAATGTTAGCCCACCATAGAAAATGTTTTGTTGTAATTTGATAATATTTCCAAAACTAAATAGGCTATATCATATGGTGTTGACACAGAGACAAAATCCTCTAAGAGGCCTTCTCCACTGGCTAGAGAATAGGGTGGTATAACCTCTATTGTAGCTCTCACCATTATTCTTTGATTCTATAATTATAATTATGTTTGAGCTAAGAGTAGCGCAAGACTTCTGCTTTTGGTGTAAAAGTATTGGTATCAGTAGTCTTAGCACACAAAAAAAGAGGATGCAGACAAATGAGCAGGAAAAAAACTGAGTAAGAGCATAATTTAGTTAAGAAGAAGCAAGTTAGAAATGGGATTTCTAAAGATGCTTGCCTTCTTATATTAGACATTATTTCAAACTAAGAATCAACAATTTAGAAATCCATACTTCTAGATCAAAGAGGGGAAAAGGGAGAATGGCAAGGTTGTATAATTAGATTATAAAACTGAAAGCATTCAGGATAGATTTTAGGGTTCTTTGAGTTTAATGGTTGTCTTATTATTCTACTTGTTCAATCCAGCATCTACCACCTATTCTTTTCAACATATAAGGTATTATGTATTTGTTGGAGCTCTCAGAAAGGAGATAAACCTTAACAAAAGACAGAATTCAGGTAAGTGGAGAGAAATGAGAGCAAATTATATGCATTATGCAAAATAAAACATTTTATTCTAGGCACACACTACCCTTTTGTGGAGGTCAGCAAATGCCTGCTGGAATATGAGCTGATTTTGTGCCTAGAAAAGAAAATGCAATGGAATTCTCTGACTGATACAAAGAAATGTGAAAGATTGGAGGTAACCTGGCATATATGAAACCAGCAGTGTATCTGCTATCTGAGAGAGCAGCATAGGGTATAAATATGTTTTTTGTTGTTGTTGAACTGGACCCAACACTCTGGTATGCCATTGTATTAGAGGTCTATCAGCGGGGACATTTTTACTGGTGATTCATCAAATAGATCAGCTTCACAATATTCAGATTTAGCAAATGAAAACATGGAAGTCCTGGTTAAATTTAAATTTCAGGCAGACATATTTTTAGTGTATGTCACAAATATTGCATGGTTCATATTCATACAAAAATGTAGTTGCTATTCATCAAAACTCAAATTTAACTGGGTATCCTGTATTTCATCTGGCAACCCTAGTCAGATGGGAGCTCAAGTCAGGAAATGTCATGGTTATAGAGAAAAAAATAAAAGTAACAGAAGAGACAAATGAGGAAATGGATAAGGTTCATGAGTAGAAGGCAATAGTCATGTGCTGCTAAAGGAGCTAATCAATAGCTCAACCACAAGAGCTGCTGTGTGAGGAGGATGCTGTGGTAGCCCTAACAGCATCCCAGTTCCTCATGAAAGCTCTGCCTAGATTTCTACTTCTTCATGATTTTTCACAACAAACCCCCACTAAATGAGAATTTGTGTACATTTTTACTACTGATAACTAAAGAAAATATAACTGCTACAGACACTATTATATACCTACTTGATATTTGTTTCCCTGTTTTCTTTACTATTGAAATCCTGATTTTAGCTGGGACAGTATGTGCTATCATAAACTTATTCAAGCAGGACAATCTGCTTCCCCATTTCATAGAATTTCCCAAAGAAAAAGGACAGATGCTGCATGTGGTCCCTCTCACCCCCTCTTTCTGCCTCAGATCAGGACTGATATGTTAAATGGCAGCAGCCTGCACATGACCACGATGCAACAAACAAAGCTACATGCTAAATGAGGATATCGGTGAGCAGCTGCGACAGCACTAGATAACACCTTCTAACTGTTATATATCCTGTTATAAAAGCAAAACAAACCCTTGTTTACTGAAGTCTCTATAATTTGAGGTTTCTGTTACTTGCAGCCATAATCAATCCTAACTGATTAATCAACCAAAGGAATCATCTTAGAATGGACTGAAAATATTATACTTCAAGTTTCATAAATTATGACAAATAAGAACAGAGGGTTGGCCCAAATATTCCATGACCATTCCTGACTTCATAAATGTTTTATAATTGCTCCTAGACATAATTCCTCTCTACATATCTGAATTCTGTCATTTGTTAAGTTTTTTTATCCTTTCTTTGTTTTTTAAAAATATATTTTTATTGATTTCAGAGAGGAAGGAAGAGGGAGAGAGAGATAGAAACATCAATGGTGAGGGAGTATCAGTGATCAGCTGTCTCCTGCATGCCCCATACTGGGGATTGAGCTGGCAACCTGGGCATATGGTGTGAGCAGGAATTGAACCACGACCTCCTGGTCCATAGGTTGACATTCAACCACTGAGCTATGCTGGCTAGCAAGTTTGTTTGTTTTTTCCCTTCTGAGAGATTCTACTATGTTATCCCACATTGATCCTCTTCCTATTCTGATGGTATTTATAGCCTCAGGTTTAAAACATGTATTTTATGCCTGGGGAATGTAACCCTCTGTTTTGCTGCTTGATTTTTGTGCTGTTATATATGCAATATATCCCTTTATTGGATGATAAAGTTGCCTTCTGATGGGCAAGTGCTATATTCATATTTCTATTTGGTATCTAACACAGTGTTTTTAGGTATGAACATTATATTGACAATGATAACAACAATGATGCTATTAGACAGTATCTGGAGGGATTTGATAAGACCCTGGCCACAGGTTCAGAGCATAGGCTAAATCAGATAGATCTTACCAAGGCATCCATAGCCCGAGGGAGAGCCAAGGAGGGCAGACTTTTAACAGGTATGTGACTTTGGCAGTTACTTACATCTCTGACATTCATTCTCTGTTGTGTAAAATAAACTGTTAAGATGAAGATTAGAATTTATGTCAGTAAACACATCCCCTGGAGCCTGTCACATTAGCTGACTAGAATCTTCTACTATATATGCTACTCAAATTATTAGATCTTTCGTCAGAGTTGAAAAAGGATAAATTACTTCTTTTCCTAAAATGGATGCAAAGGAAAGGAGGATAGTACATTTAAAATGAGCTGAACTAGCCCCCGCTGGATGGCTCAGTTGGTGGGAGCATCCTCCTGTATACTAAAAGGTTGTGGGTTTGATTCCCTGTCAGGGCCCCTACAGGAGAAAACTGATTGATATTTCTCTCTTTAAAATCAATAAAAATATATCTTCAGGTGAGGGTTGAATAATAAATTTTTAAAAATGCCCTGAACTAGTTCTTAATTAGATCTATTTCTAATCTAATTCAGTGGCTATGATCTTGGGTAGGTATGAAACTCAGTTTTCTGTTTGTAAAATATAGATAATGGGGCTTAGCTTACCTGAGTTGTAGAATAATTACAAAAATCATGTGACATAATGTATGAAATTGTACCTTGAAGAGATTCAAAGCATTATATTGGTTTAGGGGTAGGGGAGGGAGTCTATAGCTTCAAGAATCAGCATCAGATGCAAATTTATTCATGCTTGAAAAATTTGTCCAAATTTCATACTCACATTCAATGATTTAGCAAAACTCCAGCACTTACGAAAGTGTTCAATGACAAAATGAGCTAGACTTTAATTAAATAAAGCCAAGATGAAATTAAAACAGAAAACTCATTTCCCTTGAACGAAATACAAATGCATTTAAATGCACAAAATGGTAGTAACATTTCACTTTTTAAAGGAACACTTATGAAAACATTAAGCACAGTTAGAAGTGTTGTCAAGCCTTCGTGCCTACAGTGTTAGGCTGGAGGAGACAGGAGGCAATAATTCTACCTGATAAGATGTGCCAGACTACAGTGAGCTCTCAAATTCATGCTCTGCTTGAAGAGGTGTAGATTCAGGATCAAGGAATAAAAACTTCCTGTCAGTACCACTTACCACCTATTTCCAGTAATGCTTAGAGATTTTAATCATACATTTTTGTTTACTTGGGGTCGGGTAAGCAAAAGAAAAATGTGCAAAAGAAACAAAAATCATACAAAACTGGATGTGTTTGAAAAGGCACATGGTGCTAACTGTGCCAGGCCTCCTTCCCAACTCGGGTCAGCAGACCTCCCAGGGGGAGTCTTTACAGGGGCAGGAGTCTAACCAATTCCAGTGTTTATGACGTTTCCCATGCCACCTTCTTTCTTTTTAAGTAGATTTTTATTGATCTTAAGGAGGAAGAGAGAGGGAGAGAGAAAGATAGAAACATCAATGATGAGAGAGAATCATTTATTGGCTGCCTTCTGTATGCCCCACACAGGATTGAGCCCCCAATCTGGGCATGTGCCCTGACTGGTAGTCGAACCATGACCTCCTGGTTCATAGGCCAGGCTCATGCCACCTTCTGGATGGAATTCCCTCTCATCCCTCCAGCTGGAAGGAATCGCTTGCTCTTTTAAGCTACTGTGGCAGATCTAATCTATGCTAACCATCTGGCACTTTTCACTCTCTTGTAGTGAAGTATCTATGTGGGTGTTCTATGGCCCATAGTATATTGTGAACTCATAAAGAACCTGCTAAATATGTTTTTGAATCCCTCCTCCAAGGGTTTCTAGGCCAATGTCTTTAACAGTTGTTTGTTTCCAATTGTTAAGGAAACAAACAATAAGCACATTGGCTGATGGATTATTTAGTTATGCCACCTCAGCCTCTAGCTTTGCTTGAACCAGCGGTTCAACCAGCAGTTGTTAGTGTGAGGCTCATTGGCTCCCAAAAGTTCTATGAGTAATTTTTCATAGTATTCATGAATATTAGTTCTGTCTCTCATTATCTATCTATCTATCATCTATCACTATCATCTATTTTTCCATCTGCCTATGTTAATTGGTCTGCTGAGACATCATTATCTGTGACTTTCATCAGAATATCAAGAATAGTTAAGAATCGTTGCATTCCATGGATCAGAGACCTTCATCCAGTAGTTCTTGACTTTGGCTGTACATTAAACTTTTAAAATATATGGGTACCACTTGAAGAATCATAATGTAATTGATCTGGGGTGAAGCTTAAGCACAAGAGCTTTTTAAAATTCACTAGATGATTCTAATGTGTAAAGGTTGAGTCTTAATTTCAGAACTCCTTTTAGTCGTTGGATGTTGGGCTCTTACAGGCTGAACTGCTGCTCTGACCCCCATTCTGTGGAAGTCCTGACCATTCCTTCAAGTAGTAATTATATAAGGCATTTTCTTAATTTAGCCTTTAATCCAGGACCTTAGATCTCAGACTCCAAAACACTCCAGTAGGTCATTTAACATTGTTTTTCACTATACTCAGAGCCCTCTTATCCATTTCATTCTAGCAGGGAACACAACATACTTTCTTAACATCAGCTGTGTACCTAGGGAAAGTAAACACATTAACTGTAGTGCTAGGAAAACATGTCCCTATGTGGTCATGTGTAAGCTCGAAATAACCTTGGAACAAATAGTTCTAGTGATCATTAGAATGGTCCCTTCAGGCAGCTGGTGTCATAACCCAGGCAAGAGCAGCCTTTTGTCTGTTGCTTTTAATTCCCATGACTTACCAGAAGACTCCAAGCTTGATTTCCTTCTTCCATTTCCCCCACATTAAGAATCGACAGCATTTGGGATGGAAACAGATTTCTGGGACATTGTCAGATATATTCTGAGGGTTTTCGTGGCTGCAGTGTTTATCCCAGTTTGCCATTTCCTATCATTAAGCAGCACGTGCAGACCGGATTCTTTGAGACATAACTATTCACTGTGTGGCTCATGCAGACTCTTTGCTTCTCTGCCTTTCCGGGGCAATCTCTTTGGATATTTCACTCCCTTTTTCAGTTTAGCAATTCTGCAAAAGCATGGCATGTGGAAGAAGCAAAACAGAAATTCAAATCTGAATGTTCATGATCATCAGGTGAATAGGTCAGATTTCATGGCTCAAGTTTATCTTACAATTGCCATGAATGTATATCCAAACCATCCCAAGCCTAAATATACAGATATTTTTTAAAGGTTAGTTCTCTTCATAAGTGTCTTTTTTAGACTACTTTTTTTCTTCCTTTCAGAAAGTAGAGGATGGTTTTAACTTCCACATTTACTTCCCCTGAATGAATCTTCCGAGGCTAAATGTCACAACACCGGTGACAGCCTGTGTGTGACCAGGATGAGCTGACCAGCATAAAAGATGACCAGAGAGAAACAGAAGGAAACTGTAGGGCCCCACATATAAGGAGGGGGAATTATGCAAGCAGTGGCTGAGGAATAAGTGGCCAAAGGAGACTGTGACCAAAATATGTCTGTAAATGAAGTCACAAAACCAGTAAAAGTTTCTGTGTTATAAGGTCAATTGCTAGTTCCAGTAGAGCACCCATGGGATGCTGAGTGCTGAGAAATAAGCCTCAGTGGCGGGTGTCACCAGCAACAAAGGCGTGATAGAAACAAGGACTAGTGTCTTTACACTTAGGACAAACCAGTCAAAGTCACAGGAGTGTGGATCCTGCCACATTATGGAATATGTAGACCCTAGAGGCAGAGATTATTAATATTTAGAAAAGAACAGCCTATGTGTGAAGCATGTTGGCCTTCCCATCAGTCTTTCTTCTGGGATGCTAATTTATATTGCTAATGCTTTAGGGGAGTTCTATGGCACAGACATTTAAGATATGAGTTTCAGGCCGAAACCGGTTTGGCTCAGTGGATAGAGCGTTGGCCTGCGGACTGAAAGGTCCCAGGTTCGATTCCGGTCAAGGGCATGTAC
>NW_005371106.1:769561-788705 GCF_000412655.1 Myotis brandtii | reverse complement strand
GAGGAATTGTCTAAAAGCGACATAGATTTGGAGAGCAGGAGGCAGGTGCTACCCCTTGGCTGCTTTGCAAGTTTTTTAAAAAATGGCTTTAGCAAAGTACAGTTTTAATTCCTCCCTTCCCATGAAAGAAATGATCAAGAATGATCATATGCTGTCCTACATATGCTCAAAATAAAAATATTAGAGTCTGTCCCATTAAAGTGTATATTTTAGAAAAACATAGCCTGTTCTAGTAAGGGCTATAGTTAAATTTTAGGATTTATGTAAATAATGGATATGCAAATTTGATGACAGCACTGCATGAGTACAGAGTATATGCTTAGTCCAGAAATAATGAAGAAAATTAAAATAGCTAGCATTCATCAAATAGTTATAATGTATCATTCTTATGCTAAGCAAATCATACATGAAACTCATCTACTCCTTCCAGCTACACCAGGAGATAGATGTAGCCCCATTTTTCAGATGGGAAACAATTTAAGTAACTTGCAGAAGGTCCCACAGTTTAAAAAGCAGTAGAGACAAAATTTGAATTAAGTCCATGTGATACCAAATTTGGGACCAGTGAGAAAGCTGGACAGTAACTGGGATCTAAAAATGTACATCCCGTCATATAAGTAGTTTTTAAGTCTTTCCTCATGACCTCCCATCAACACTTCCTCTGTCAGAATAAGTCACATGGCCAAATCCAAAGACAGGGCAAGGAAACACACTGTACCTCCATAGTGGAGGGAATCGCAGAGTCACGGCAAAGGCCTGGTGAACCATGGGAGCGGCATGAAATCCACCATGAATATAAATGTGTTTTAAATGACATAGGCGAATTTTCCTTTTTTTTTTTAAATGAAACTTGATGTAAAATTGATGCCCCAGAAGTTGAGCCATATGTATTTGGTCAATATCCTTATCTACAATATGTGGCTAACAATGTTCAGAGGAATAAATGCTTAGCCCAGAGCCTGGCACATAATAACCATTTGACAAATGTTAATTTTTATCAATATCATTACTTCTGGGATTAGGTTGAAATACGTACCCTCATAATACCTCCCTCAGCTTTTCAAACTTGGATTGTCACTAACATACATCCTAGCAATTAGCCATGGCTTTTGAAAAAAATCTGATTAGCTTTTCAGATTAGGCCATATGTATGTCTCCTAGCCCATCATCACACATGTCCATTTGAGAAGCTCCTCAAAGCAAGATTATAGGAATTGTTATACTAAATTCATGGAGAAAGTGGTGAATGTCACATCTTCCCTAATCTTCTCTACACCAGCCTTTTCAGAAACCTGAACATTCAGAGGCCTGGGCAACTGAATGTCCCCCGAAGTAAATACAGCATGTCGCTCTCTTTGGTATCTGCCCTGTAGGAACATGCTTTGGGGAATAAGCAGAGTCTGGAATACTGGTTATTCAAACCTCCAATTTCTTCTACTGAATAACAGCTTTTAGTTTAGCATTCAAGCTCTTTCCTCAAGATGGAGGAGGATTTCCAGCTAGGAGTTATTTTCTGACAATGAAGACAGAAGGAGCTTTCTTCTCAAGGGCAAAGCGTTCAGTCTGAACACTTGCCTTCCTGGGGCCTTAGCTGAGTGCTGAGTGCTCTTGCTGAGTCAACTTCAGGAAGGAAATCAGCCTCTGTATTCAGTAGATGTGTTTGGCATATGAAAGGGACGATCATATCTTCCAAGGGCATTGGGAATATTCTTTTGCAAACCTTAGTTAAGAGGTATGACAGAGGTGAACAAAGGGCCTTGGTTTGTTCCTTAGAGGAATTGTCTAAAGGCGACATAGATTTGGAGAGCAGGAGGCAGGTGCTACCCCTTGGCTGCTTTGCAAGTTTTTTAAAAAATGGCTTTAGCAACGTACAGTTTTAATTCCTCCCTTCCCATGAAAGAAATGATCAATAATGATCATATGTTCAAAATAAAAATATTAGAGTCTGTCCCGTTAAAGTGTATATTCTAGAAAAACATAGCCCTGTTCTAGTAAGGATTGTCACTAACATATACCCTAGCAATTAGCCATGGCTTTTGAAAGAAATCTGATTAGCTTTTCAGATTAGGCCATATGTATGTCTCCTAGCCCATCATCACACATGTCCACTTGAGAAGCTCCTCAAAGCAAGATTATAGGAATTGTTATACTAAATTCGTGGAGAAAGTGGCGAATGTCACATCTTCCCTAATCTTCTCTACACTAGCCTTTTCAGAAACCTGAACATTCAGAGGCCTGGGCAACTGAATGTCCCCCGAAGTCAAATCAGCACATTTGATGAATGGAGGTCACTTCCAAAGAAATGTTTCCCTGCCCACATTACACTCACTAACTGAAATGAGAAGCAATTTGGACATAAATTCATTAAGAATAGATCAATATTTCCTTTTTCTCCCTGCTGTTTTGTTATACAGGATTGTAACACATTTACTACATTCAGCACCTAGGCCTTCAGTGGTTATTCTTCTGTGAATCAATGCTTCATAATATAATTCAAACTAATCCCATAATTGAGTCTAATTAAGAACAGCTTCAGACAATTATTATAGAATTATTGGAAGCAGCGATTGAAGAGATTTGTTTATGAATTTCATGTTCCCCCCTGCTGAAATGAGGGTTCCTGTAGCTTTGCTTGCTAATGATCTGTCTGGTCTTATTTTGAAATCCTCTAAGATTTAGTCTGTCTGTACTCATTGAGACACCACTTAGAAATATAATAGTTCACTGGATATTTTAGCATAATATTTATATTCAGTGGTACTTTCCCCTCATTGTTATTTTATGATTTGGAGAGTTATAAGACAATCTAGACTATAATACATTCCCAAGAGAGGATATGAGACCCTTAGAAGAAAAATGTATAGTGACTTAAAATAAGAACACGTATTGGCTTATCTGATAAAAAGCCCAGCCAGATCAAAGTGCTCACATAGGACTTTTTTTCCTCCTTTTGTTGGCTCTGCTTTTCCCTGATCAGTTTTCGTTTCTGGCAGGTTGTCCCTAAGGGGTGGCAAAGGTGGACCTTGTCAGCTGCAGCCTTTTACAGGAGACCCATTCCTTCCCAAGGTCTCTATCAGTCCTCCAAAAGGATGCTGACTGGTCCTGGGTTATGTGCCTACCCTTGACCAAGCCTAATCTGACTTGGATGGGCTATTCTGATTGGCTAGCCGAGGTCACATATCTACCATTGCAGTAGGAATGGTAAGACCCCTTGATCCACAGAACTATGAGGAGGAAGGAGAGGGTTAGTTCCTATAAGCAATGGATTTAGAGGCATAAGTAAAAACCATTTTCCATTTAATCTTGTTCTATTTAGAATGAACTGCAACTTCTTCCATCTTATTTCCTCAAGGATTAAAACTGTAAGGGCATCCCACTTGCTATTCTGGCTGTCTGGGGAGTACAATAGAAAGGGATTTTTTTTTGCTAAATTCTAAACACATATTGGGGAGCCAAGTGAATAAACAGGCTGCCTGTGGAGGGAACACGCTGACACTTTAAGCACCCATGAAATGATATGATAATGATATGAAGGGGAATATGTGGGAGTAGAGGGAAGAAAGTGGGTTGTAGCAGAAGAGGAACTTGAAGGAATTGCACATTGCCTTCTAATTCTGAAAACCTACACTCAGATAATTTTCTTCCCACAAGAGAATGATTTCTTAAAACCAGCTAAAATGTAGGATACCTAGCAACCCTAAAGTATAATTCTGTCATGAATGCTCCTTCCTCCTGAAACCTAAATTCTAATCAACAGTTGAATCTGAATGATGTTGTCAGGTCTGACCTTGTGACTAGAGGAAATTGGAGGGTAATTTTATATAACTCCTGGCAGCCCACAAGGAACTGTTGGGGGAAGATGCTGCCATTGAAGGGAGGAATGGAATTTTAAATATTTTTCCACCCAGGATTCAGTTAAAGAAAAGCTGCATCGTAATATCACAACAACCCTCTGTCTGGATATTTTTTCTTGGCAAGAGAAAGAATTCTTAGGCTCTATCATTGCCTTCCCTTCTTCCTCTCAGAAGAGCATTTTCTTGGCAAGAGAAAGAATTCTTAGGCTCTATCATCATTGCCTTCCCTTCTTCCTCTCAGAAGAGCCACTCAGTTTACCACTAGCATTAAAAAAGGTATACTGACACTCATAGACACAGACAGGAGTGGTACTGTGGTGACCAGAGGGAAAGGGGTGGGAGTAGTAAAGGGAAAATGAAGCCAATATATGGTGACGGAAGGAGACCTCACTTTGAGTGGGGGGCACACCATGCAATATACAGATCATGTATTATAGAAATGTATACTGAAACCTATATGATCTTATTAACCAATCTCACCCCAATAAATGTAATTTTTAAAAAGGTTATTTTCTTGCTCTATTTCTTCAGATGTTGGCACCATAATATAGGAAAAGATCTAGAAGCAACTGAACTTATTTTGACCAGTAATTTTGGAAAAATAGTTTCATCACAAGTATTTTAATATAAATTGAAATATATCTGATATGAAACTAATAACAAATTTATAGAATAAAAAACCCAGCATGTCCCTCTGTGAGTTTATCTTGTGCACCATTTTTAAAAATGTGAGACAAATAAGGATACTGAAAAGACCTAGCAGCTAGGAGAAAACATCCAGGCAATACCAGAATAATGCAGTTTTAAAATAATGGCCAAAGCTGAGATATTAGTTAATGTCGCATAGGACTATTCAAAAATCAGATATTAGTGTTGGGGAATGAGACTTCTCTCAGGAGGACTAGTTATCTGGCTCCTGGCTAGCCTCCACTCATATCCTTAGTCAAAGTTTAAGGAGGGTTAGTATTATTTTTAAATAATACAGGTTATGTCTATTAAAAATGATGCAATTGTGTCACTCTTCGCTATATTACAAAACTACCTTCCAATCCCAACCCATAACAACTTGTTAATTACTTGAAGAAATGAAATATTTTATTAGGTGTAATATTTCCTAATAGGTGATTTTGATTATGTTTTGGAATTCACTGTAGCTAGTTTAGACTTTGTCGCATCACGATATACACAATAAAATACCTTGGGAAGCATCTTTAAAATCTGGGATAATGATATGATTACCCTCTCAGTCCTCACTCCTTCCTCACTCCTCCTGTACATACTGCCCCTGAATCACCTACACACATCCTGCATTCACGGGTCCTTGGGGTTTGCTGACCAATCCAGGAACCCCAGAACCCACGGAGCATGTTTTCCTTCTAGTCAGTCACTTAACCTAATCTTGGAACCACTGAGGGACACATTTTACATCTTGCTTAAGGAGTCAATAGTTAACGAAATAATTATAATATGGCATATGTCCCTTATCTCCCCTTCCATCCATATCTCTAAAAGCTTTCTGCGCTAACATGCTAACTGTAGAGGACTCAGACTATTTGTTTTCCAAGTAAAGTACACGATACCAGGATTTCTAAACTTGACAATACGTTAGACTGCATTTGCTTCCTGTGGCTAATGATAAAGACCTTACAAATAAAAACGCTGTTCTTGGCAAGTTCTTATTATGCTGGATGTATTCATGGTCAGGGTCAAACTACAGAAGATGTTCCTTACCCTTTCCTAACAATGTGCTCTTACTTGATGATGGCTGGAAAAGGAATGAAGAAGAACAGAGGAAGGTGTGCTAGATTAGTGAGAAACATAGACCCCCCTATCAGAATGGCTCTTGCTCCTGATGAAACAAGAATAAGTTCAATGGGAGGGCATAAGGGGACATCTGTAATAATTTCAACAATAAATTTTTAAAAAGAATAAGTTGAAGTCCAGTCTCAGTGTTATTAATTTACCATTTAGCACCTAACTGTGTGAAGAATTTCACAGTAATTACTCACCAGTCCTGAAAAGAGGAGGATCCTCTAAAATACTGTTAGTCTCGCTTAAACACAGATTATCCTGTTAGCTTTTTCTGAAGTCTTATTCTTCTGGGATAATTTTTATGCTTTTCTAATCTTTTTTTAATTTAATTTTTTAAAATAGCTATACATGCACATAGTTTAAAAAATCAAAATTTCCATAACAATCTTTAGTTCAAATAAAATTAAGCTAAACAAAACAGCTGTCACATCTACCCAATTTTCTTTGCTCATTTCCTGTTCCCCAGAGGAAATCAATAAAGTTGTTTTGTTGAATATTTCAGTGTTTACCTCCATATCTCTAAGTAACATGATTATTGCATGTTTGATTTGGTGAGGTTTGGAATTAACAATTACAGTCATGGAAGATGATGATTTAGCTCTTTTTAACCACTATCTCCACACAATGTGTGCCCCAATTTTCTGAAATGATTGTATCATAATTATAATAAACTTAGCATTTATCATAATCTTAGTATGACAATATAAACACTATTCACAGCAGAGCCCTGTATATTACTAAAATTACTTTTACTTTCTTACATTTGTTTTGTTTTCCTTGAGTTAAAATTTGTATTGTATTGCTTGCTTAGTTTTCACCAGTGCTCTCTCCCAGTTATCTAAAATCTCTCCATGCTGCTGACACATCCAACATCTTGTCCACCTCATCTTGAGGTTGTTTGGGTCCTTAGATCCTGTCTTTACTTTTTCTTGGGCTGGCCCCTTGTTCCCATGGAGTACTTTCTCCAGCAGCTCCCTCATAAATAGTGCCTGGGGGAAAGGGAAGACTTTGAGCTCTTGCATGTACAAAAGTCTATAGTCTACTCTCTCACTGAATCAACAAATTTTCTGGATATAGAATTTTATGTTGAAAAGTAATTACTTCCGGAATAATGAAGGTATGAATTTATTCTTGTTCCCAGAATGCTGTTGAGAAGCCCAAGCCATTTTGAATGACCTGCCTTCAGGCTCTGGTAGTCTTTAGTATGTTGTTTTGTGGTTTTTTTAACCTCAGTTTCTTAAATTTCACAGTAATGCATGCAAATGTGGATTTTCCTTCATTCATTGTGCTGAACACTCAGTGGGATCCTTTAATCTAAAAATTAATGACAATGATATTTTAAAATCAATGATATTTCTTTGCTTATTTCCTCCTCTATTTTGTTTGTTCTCTATCGTTCTGTACTTTCTATTATTTGGACATTGAGCTTCCTGAATTGACCTTTTAATTTTCTTCTGTTATCTCCTATTTTTCATCCTTTATTTGTTTATTTGGGTGAGAATATCTTACTTTTTATTTTCTTTCAATTTTATTGAGGTGCAATTGGCAAATAAAATTGTAAGATATTTAAAGTTTATAATGTGATTATTTGATAGACATATACATTGTGAAATGATTCCCAGAATTGACTTAACAATTTATTATTTCACACATTTACCTTTTGGGAGGGGGGTGAAGACGTTTAAGTTCTACTCTATTAGAAATTTTTTAAAAATATATTTTATTGATTTTTTACAGAGAGGAAGGGAAAGGGATAGAGAGTTAGAAACATCGATGAGAGAGAAACATCGATCAGCTGCCTCCCACACACCTTCCAATGGGGATGTGCCCGCAGCCAAGGTACATGCCCTTGACTGAAATCGAACCTGGGACCCTTGAGTCCTTAGGCCGATGCTCTATGCACTGAGCCGAACCGGTCAGGCTATTAGAAATTTTTAATTATACAAGATAGTGTTCTCAACTATAGTCACCGTGTTAGTCATTAACTTTTTTGTGATACATACACTAACGTTTTTTGTTTGTTCATTTTTATTGTATATTGTTTATCTTACATTCTCTACAATTATTTTTAATTTTTATGAGCTATTTATTATCCACTAATGTTCTTTTTATTAATCCTGTTTTTGGCTCTCAGAGAGTCTTTTTTCTAATGTTTTAAAGTTTTCACTGCCACTTACAGTATTAGTTTCTCTAAGATGATCTTTGTAATTAAAAATGCATATATTTCCTTAGCTGTCTGACCATCTTAGCTATCTGTTCATACTTAAGAATGAAATTATTTATAAAGCTAATTAGATGCTTTGTGACAACATCAATTTCCTGGTTTTGATAATGCACTACCGTTATTTACTGGCATTTGGGGCAGCTGGGTGATGAGTACTGGGATTTCTCTATACCATATTTCACAATTTCTTATGAGTTTATAATTTTAGGAAAAAAAAGTAAAAAGACATGCTAATTGGAAATTCCAGGTGTTCTGAGAGGACCTTGCTACCTTTGGTGTCACTGGATGGTGCTCTAGGAAGAGAGACACTTTCACGCGAAACCCTGATGGTACTATCTTTAGGCTCCGAAGCACCAATATCCTGCATATTATCCGAGGCCCAGTCAGTGGAATTGGGGAGTGCATGGTATACGCTTGGTATAGATACTCATTCCATCTCCCCACTTTGGGTATGGTTCCCCCACTCTCAACTCTGCCTGAAGTGATTCCCAGTTGAAGGACTCTCTGTTATACCCTTTCTAGAGAATGAACTTCCAGTCTATGTTGAAGTGGGAGAGGAGTAATTGCCTGGAATGGATGGGGTGGGGGGTGGACCTAAGGATCTATTTGTTTCAAGTAATTCAGTTAATATTAGTCTTACCCAAACCATCAATTCTTAAAAGCCTGTTGCCTCCAATTCCTAATGTTCTCATGAATTTGGTTTGCTTCCTGGCTTTCTCTACTGCTGAGCCAATTACCACTCATCTTTCTGCTTTTGTTATTTTGCTGTTGCTCGTGTTTTGTTTGTTTGTTCTATTTCCTTTTCTGTGGGATTTTGCAATTTTAAAAAATCCTTTACTTTCATTTTGGTGAGGTTTCCAGGAGGAGGAGGCAGAGTAACTGCTGCCTACCGAGCTAGTCTTAAAAGTCTTTCCAAGACAAGAGCTTAACCATGATTTTATGTGATACACAACAAGAAATGGATAGCAAAAAGAAAATACAGAGACTCTTACAATCTCTTTTTCTTCCTAGTCTTTTCTTAATAAATTTAACAACAATTTCTTACATTTTTACAGTGCTTTAAATGGTTTGAAATTCAGATTTCTACTTTTATTTTGTCCAGCAGAACAATGTTATTATTATTATTCCATTTTCAAGATAAGCAAACTGAGATTCAGATGTTAAGTGACTTGTCTGGGTCCACACTTAAATCCAGGTACTTTAAATAAAAAATTCTGTGCTCTTTCCATTACATCAAATGGCTTCCTTAAAAACATAAAATGACAGGAAATTATCAATTTCAATTTTTGCACATTTCACTTTAATAAAATGACTTTGGCTTCATATCTTTGAAGAAAATGCTCACAGCAATGATTTCATGTACAAGGATATAGCTAGAAAGATGAATTCAGCCAAAGGCAATTCTACACTGAAAATTAGAGGCTACGGTTGTTGGCAATGGCTGTTCCTTTAGGTGATGCAATTTCCCAAATGCCTGGTGAGCCTTAAGCCTTGTTTAAGAAGAGAACAAGTATGTCTCTAGCTACCCATTCCCACAACATTCAAATAATATTTATTTATTTATTTATTTATTTATTTTTATTGATTTGAGAGAGGAAAAAATTGATTTGATGTTCCTCTTATTTATGCATTTATTGGTTGATTCTTCTATGTGTCCTGACTGGGGCTTGAACCCACAACCTTGGCATAGTAGGACCACGCTCAAACCAACTGAGCTACCTAGCCAGGGCTATACTACAAATTTAAAGTGCAAGTTTTAGGGTATAAGATATTTGATAGGAGTCTGAAACAACCTGAAGGATCTGAAATACCAGATTGGTATTGAAATTTTAAAAACCCTTGCTATTGGTTTTATTGGTTTATAACTTAAAGGTGTGGCAACACTGATTGTCATATTTACCTCATTTGTTATTTCCCATTCTTACCCCTGTAGCAGCAAAGCACATCAAAATTAGGCATTGAGAAGTGATCAGCATTGGGTATCAGTATTAGCACTAGTATCAGTCCCATGATTAGGTTTTTGTCCTGAAGGTGCTGAGATATAAGCAGTATCAACCTGCAACAAACAAAGGAAGAGTCTCACCAGCCTTGATCAAAGGGCAGGGAGCAAGAGAAACTGGGAGCATAGTACCCTAAGAAGAAGAGTGGCATAAGGAGGCAGGGATACAAGAGAAGCAGATGCTCTACTGGAGGGCAAATCTATGTTTGAAAGCGGATCAATGGCAACTACAAAGAAATGCTTTGTACCTATCTCAGTATTCCCAGTGCATTCCTGAATGGCTCCTACCAAGATTGATTTTTTGTTTGTTTTTGTTTTGCCAAAAGAAAGTTCCACTACATCACAATTCCAGACACTATGGAATCTAACACAAAACGACAGTGCATGATTATTCCTGAGCACAAGATGAGAAATAATTGTACAATGAACTTCCAGAAAACTGAGAAACTTTGCGATGATTTTCACCGAATTTCCCCTTCTCTTTCTAAGCAAAATGAGCCAATTTTCCAAATGCCTCTCAGTGAAAACTCTGCTTGAAGATAGGACATCCGGACATTGACAAGGCAATGCTGCTAACAACTTTCTGAGCCCCTGGACTCTTTGTGCAATCAAAATCTTCCCCTGTACCTAGAACATTAAAAAGTTGAAAATACAGTTGAATAAATTACTTTATTCTTCAATATCTAACCACTCTGTATAAGTAGATCCTCATTCTTCTATATCTTTTGTTTTAAATACTTTATTTTTTAATAGAAATTGTACATAAAAACCAAAAGATTTTTATTTTTTTAATCTTCACCCAAGGATATGTTTGTTTATTTTAGAGAGAGGAAGGGAAATAGAGAGAGAAACATTGATTGAGAGAGAAACATTGATCAGTTGCCTCCCATAGGCACCCCAACTAGGGACCAAATCTGCAACGTAGGTATGTGCCCTGACCGGGAACCTGAGAACTTTCGATATATGGGTGACACTCCAATCAACTGAGCCACACCAGCCAGGGCAAATGATCTTTAAAGCTAACAAACATATTTGGTCTTGACCCCTTTTTCATTCTTTGTTTCAGCCTATAAGTCATATGTGAAGCAAAGGAGTCTCTTGAATAGTAAAATATAGATACCCGCCCCCCCCCCATGCATAAGTCTAAGGTCAAGCAGTGACTCCTTGTCCAATTGTCCAATGTGGCCAAAAAGACTTGAGGCTGAGCTGTGTCATACACTGGGCCCTCTCAGCTCACCCCCCACTAGATAGAAGAGCTCTTGCACCTCAAACTAGAGACTTAAATCTGCAAAAGGGGAGATGGCCCCAGACATAGAAGAACTTAGCTCAGATTGTTCAAGTGTTCAGCGGTAGTTTGGGAAAAACAACTTATTTGGAGCTATTTAATCTTTCTGGCCTCAGGTGACCCCCCTCCCTGAGGCTTAGGGTGCTCTGCAGAGGAGGCTACCGAGGTGTCCTGCCCTAGGAAGGCTGCTCACAGCCCGAGATAGCCAGCTTCTCACTTTGAGCCCCCACAGGCCTGAGATCGGCAAGGTTACCTCATGTTGGCCTTGTTTAATAACTAGCTTTGCCCTTTGCAAAGTGTCATATTTCCCAAGTTTGAAAGTGGCATAAAAAAATCTCAATTTCTGAAAGCTCAATTTTGGAAGTAATGACAGAAGGAAATAAAATGTAATGTGCAATTCTTTATGAAAACACGGGGACAGGAACAGAGAAAATAGCAGTAATAAAAATCCCTGCTCTTCATTTTTGTCATTTGATCCTCTTCTGCCCAAATCTTTTACCAGAACTGCTTTGATAGCAAAGCAATTGATGAATTCAGATTTTATTTCTATGCTCCCTCTTTCAGCAGAGATAATGATGCAGCCAAGTTTGTCCAAAGACAGGTGGAAAAGATTGTAGGAAGTAAAAGAAAATTGAGGCCTAGGTTCCCAAGTCCTGTGTAATTGAGCATTAGCTGCACAATGTTTGTGTAATTTCGTGCCAAGAGCTCAGATGGTGATATGGGACAGAGTTTAAGGATTTGCTCTTAATATTTTCTCTCTTGGCATGGACGTGCCACCAAACATGAAGGGCTCATTCTGTGAGCTGGGAGAACATCCAGCTCACTAATATGCAGACTCCCTGAGCCAGAGAGAACGGCCCACCTCAGGCAGTTGCTTCCCATCCTGATGTGCTTCAGCTGCAGTTTCTACCTCGCAGCATCTGCCATGTGGGGTTGGGATCGGGGAAGCCATGGCACGCTGGGCAGCTGCAGTGTTGCCTGGGACTCAGAGAGACCATGTCACTCCATGGTTTTAGATGCAATGTCTTAGACTTTAGGGAAAAACCATTCAAAATGGAGGCTGGGTCCAAAGGCTCTGCCTGAGTGAAAGAGATTTTCTTCTCTCTTTCAAGAAGCACTACAGAGTTAAGTCAGTGGGAAGCCACTAAAGTCAGATGCAAATGGAAGGGATCAGCTTCACTAAGGTCTCAGGGATTCCTGGAAACTTGATCAGGCTGTTCATGTCCTTGAGGAGCGGCCTGGACCAGGGAGGGTGTCTCTTCAGCAAGTGGTTGAATGAGAAGAGCAGCACCACATGCAGATAAAAGTCATGCTCTCCCTTGAATGAGGAAGTTGGAGGAAAGGAGACAAGAAAAATGTCAAGAAGGGGCAAAACCACACAGCTGTTATCGGCAAATATCCCTTGGTTTCCAGGAAAGCTTGCAACTTGGGGCCAGAGGAGAGGGAGGCTGTGGGATGGAGTGGAAGTTGTGCTCTGATAAATACTTGGAAGACTAATGGGAGAACAGCTGGTGCCACCCTGAGCTACCGTCACATCCAAGCTTATCATTTCTTATTCATTCACTACTTTTGTCCACTAAAACAAGTTTGTTTGTTTTTTCAGGAACAAAATGAAATTTATAATAATATCTCATCTTAGAGGGGACTTGTGAGGACGAAGGGAAATAATATCTGCAAGGGGTTTGTCACCATCTCCAGGGCATAGTGAGCACACTGCATCAGGGTGCTGGTGACAGTGGTGGTGTCATGGCTACTACTGAGGAAAAGTATCTCCTCTCAAGGCCACTGTAACTTTCCTCCCAAGAGAGGAGGTAGGTCCACTTTGAGGCCATCCACTTCTCTGGTAGTAAAATAATTATAGAAAAAGATATGTGAGATAGAAAATAGGGAAAGGGCAGATTATTTAAGAATCTTGGAATGTCTGAGGGAAATTCAATGAGAGAAATGCAGCAGGCCTCGGGAAGAACTGGAATCAGAAAGCGAGGAATGTTTCTCCGACGGGCTTATTTCGCTCAGCACAATGCTCTCCAGGTCCATCCACGCTGTTGCAAATGGTAAGAGTCCCTTCTTTTTCACAGCTGCCTAGTATTCCATTGTGTAGAGGTATGAAATTTTTTAATCCGCTCATCTGCAGAAGGCAGGGGAGGGTGGGTGGATGGGAAGAAATCAACCAATGAACTTGTAGGCATATATAACCCAGGAACACAGAGTGTTGAAGGCCTGGGGTCGGAGGCAGGGGCAGGCTGGTAAAGGTCAATGGGGGGTAAAGGGGATATATGTAATACTTTCAACAATAAAAATTTAAAAAGAAGAAAGCTAGGAATCAATTGCTTTGTTTTTTTGAGTAGGATTCCCTGTTTCCTGAGGCAGCGCAGAGCTAAGCCTATAGAAAACAAAAGGGAGTGGCTACCACATACAGCCTGGACCCTGTCCTTAATCTTTTCTTCTATTTGTTGCATTGTCCCTGTCACTGAGATCATGGCTATGGAGCCATGTAACTGTGGAATCCAAGTAACAGAAGATACTCTTGGCCCTGACCGGTTTGGCTCAGTGGATAGAGTGTCGGCCTGCGGACTGAAGGGTCCCAGGTTCAATTCCGGTCAGGGGCATGTACCTTGGTTGTGGGCACATCCACAATGGGGGGAGTGCAGGAGGCAGCTGGTCGATGTTTCTCTCTCATCGATGTTTCTAACTCTCTCTCCCTCTCCCTTCCTCTCTGTAAAAAATCAATAAAATATATTTTTTTAAAAAGAAAAAATGAAGGTCAATAAAATATATTTTTTTTAAAAAAGAAAAAAAGAAGATACTCTTGGATTACATTTTATAATCTAGACAGCCAAAGAGAAACTAACTTATTTTGTCAGCTATAGTTTCAACTATTCTAGGAAAGGCAGTAGTGGTCCGTTTTAGGCAAGATAAAGATAGCCACTCCTAGACTATAACCATGCCTGTGATTGGCACAGCTTGGGTCAGGTGCTCAAGCCTGAATTAACCATTATGGCCACGAGGGCAGAATCATGTCAGACTAACACAGTGCTTCCCATGGTAACCATGGAAATGGGGGTAGAAGGGACAATGTCAGAAGAAGTGGAGCTCTTGGCAGACTGACCTTAGGAGGACTCAGCCCAGAGCCCTCACCATGCTGGAAGAGTGATGTGATGGAAGGACATCCCTATTTCTACATCCTCGGATTCCTTAGGACTGTCACTCTCTAACCTGCTTTCTCCACACAGTCAGAATGAAATATGGCATCAGGGTGAACTTAGAGTTTCTGGAATCTTGAAAAGGGGAAGAGAGATTGGAGGAACTTTGAATAAAAAGATCTTTGCACTATTTTTTAAATTAATTTTTTGGAGTCTGCTGGCCCAATGCAAGCAATGCAGTATTTACTTGACCTCAATGTTAGAATTTTTTGGCCAGTGACATGGGCTGTGAAAGAATTCACAACTAAAAGAAGAGACAGATGCAAAGAGAAAGTTCATTTCACTTTCCCTGCAGGGAAAGGGCCAATGAATTGCTAATCAATACAAGGGCCAGTAATAAACAGCAGCCTGCTTTTTTAAAGGGTAAGGGCTGCTGTTGTTAGGTGACAAGGAAGGGAGGGGGATGTGGGGCTGAAATTGAGCAGACCTCAGAGGGTTGTCTTTGTTAGTTTTTCATGAGACAGTCCAGGCAGGGGCAGATGTCCTAGGGAGGTGTCTTAGCAGTATTTTTCCAAAGCTTGTAAAACATTCTTAGAGTAAAAGTTTTAAAGAGTTCAAAAAGAGGCTTGTTTGAAGGAGAGGGAGGAAGGAACTTTCTACTAATAATCCCTAAATTGTAAAAACAGCAAGGAGGAGGGGTATGTATGCAAGAATGTAGCCTTGAGAGTAATTTATCTTGTCTTGCAGTTTGAACAGAGGGGCTGTTTGAACCAGAGGAACTAACAATCTTGGGTTTTAATTACCAGGTACTTCTCATAAATTGTGAAAGGCTACAGAAAGGAAAAAGAAAGGCCTTTTTCTGTCCTTACATTAAATTTATTGATAAAATATAAAGGTCAGGCTATGAGTGCGAGCCTTGGCTGTGCTACATAGTTATGTATGAACAAGGGCAGATTACTAAGCATTGGTTTCTTCATGATTTTTGATGAGGATAATACTGACACCATCCAACTCATGTTGTGAGAGTTAAGTGAGAAAATACATATAACATGCTTAGTATAGTATATACAATGGCACTTAGTAAACATTAGCTATTACTGTTTATATCTCTTACACAATTTTCATTTAGCAGACTCACAATATACAACCCTATATTATAGCTATTAGTGTCTTTCTCTTCTTTAATAGAGTATAAACTCCATGAGGGCAAGGATCACTTCCTCTTTGTCTTTATTCCACAGCCTCCCACAGTGCTCCCACAGCAGAAACTCACTAAAAATGGACCTAATGAATAATGAGTGAATGATGACCGAGCTGTCTCTTAGGGCTCTGCAAACAGGCTGCATCCTATGGTAGCATAATGGGGACATACATTGTGAGCTGCCATATTTCACGATGTTAGATGGATCCATTCCATTTATGTTCACTTGTTTGTTCACTCACTTAATGAATATTTATTGAATGTCTCCTAATATTCCAGATGAACCAATTATTGCTTATGTAGCAATAGACATCATGTTGTGAGAGTTAAGTGAGAAAATACATATAACATGCTTAGTATAGTATATACAATGGCACTTAGTAAACATTAGCTATTATTGTTTATATCTCTTACACAATTTTCACTCAGCAGACTCACAATATACAACCCTATATTATAGCTATTAGTGTCTTTCTCTTCTTTAATAGAGTATAAACTCCATGAGGGCAAGGATCACTTCCTCTTTGTCTTTATACCACAGCCTCCCATAGTGCTCCCACAGCAGAAACTCACTAAATATTGACCTAATGAATAATGAGTGAATGATGACCAAGCTGTCTCTTAGGGCTCTGCAAACAGGCTGCATCCTGTGGTAGCATAATGGGGACATACATTGTGAGCTGGCATCTTTCACGATGTTAGATGGATCCATTCCATTTACTTGTTCACTTGTTTGTTCACTCACTTAATGAATATTTATTGAATGTCTCCTAATATTCCAGATGAGCCAATTATTGCTTATGTAGCAATAGACAAACTCCTGCCTCCATGATTTTACATGAAATATCGTATGCTAGCCCAGGGTTTTGATGTCACCATAAGCAAACCCATTAGCTCCAAATTATAACTTCTGTTTCATTCTGTCTGCCTTATTTGTTGGTGACTTCCATGAGTACAGAGACATGCATTGTATTCTGTGCCTAGTTCAGTGACTTTTACATAACAGGGCTCAATAAATGATGAAAAAAATGAATGAATAAATAGGTCAATGATTTCTAAGATTTATTCTAAAGAACCCTGCTAACCTTTGCATATATTTAGTCCTTTTTGAAACAGAAGATCCTTTGAGTAAGATAGGAAAGCAGCACGTTTTAAAGGTTGGGCCCTTTAAGCCTCCAAGACTTGCATGAATGACTTGAGTGATAGATACACCCATGGTCTCTGAAGGAAACAAAATAAAACAAAGCAAAACCTAAGAGTGAGAATCAAATTTGATTTTTAAGAAAATGCCCTTTTCTTTCATCTTTCAATATTCTCTTTTCCTAGAAAAGAGATACACATTCTTTCTCCCAACCTTACTTACCTCTTTGCCCTCTGAGTTCAAACTTGTGTTATTAATCATTTGAAACAATTGTTTCCATGGAGATAACCTAGCAACTTCCCAGAGCAGAACAGCAGCTCTGGAGACTTCTGTACTCTTGGGTCAGACACGCAGCTGCTTTAACAAATACAAAATTCTAAAGGTGATTTTAAAAAGATTTTTAAAACCAAGATTTGAAATAAGAATAAATTAGCTTAAAGGCTATCTCTAGACAATCAATGTGTTACCTCTACCCCCCACCCCAAGAAAATAATAGACAATAGGAATTGTGCTATTAAAAATTAACTTGTAAATAAAGCATAGTGGCTTATCAATTGATTTAATAAATGTTATAAGTGGATTTTCATTAATGAAATTACAGGTATTCAATATATATTAGCTTAGGTATTTTAGAAATAATTCCTGCCCTTGCTGGGTGAAAATGTAAGGTTCTAGCAAGCCTGGTAGCTGTGCCCTTTATTCTAGATTCAGCCAGTGCACAGAAGGATTTCTGATTGGCAGACACAAAGTGACAGAATCCTGCCTTTGGGATCTTGTTCTGAGCATTTGGGGGACCCTCCATGTGAAGTGGCATACAGAGCAATGACAGAGAGCTGGGACTTCCCCGAGCATAAAGGACACACTCAATTAGCCATATTGGGCTTTGTTATTAATGCATGCTTGGTCAATAAGTGTCTACTTGTATGGTGGAACGTGGTCGGAAACTTGTGTCCATCGGTAATAAGTTTTAACCTCATTATCATAAGGTCGTGGGGGAGTTGCTAACCCTTATCTACTTCAAACTTCCTTTGAGGCTACTGTTACTGTGAAGAAGAACCTGAGAGCTGTGCATTGTGAAATGATGTAAGGTGAGTCCGCAATGGCACACAGAAGGTAGTTATGGAAGAGAACCTGGAATAAATCTGGACACTACTGTTCCTAAGTCCTCAGGGACGGCCTCAGGGACTCTCTTGTCTGTCTCCTTAATTAAACTCAAGCCAAAGGCTGTGTCGGTAGAACCCACGTGCTCCTTTATGTCTGGCAGAAAGGGTTGTCACTTTATGACCAGAGCAATTTTGCCTTTCCCGAGTCTTGACCTCTCTCATCTAGATTGGCCCGAGGCCCTTTCCTTAACATATTTTCCTACATAGGGATGGTTGTAATGATGGTAGTTATCCTATCCCTTCCTTTAAAATACAGAAATATCTCCAGGTTCTAAATAACACATTTGTTTTCCTCTTTTGTTCTGCTCCTTTATTGCCATGATGAGCCAGCCTAGGCAAATGCGTGGGGTTGGCAAATTTTATCTTTAGAGCTATAGGTGGCTGAAAGCGCTCTCATCATAAGATGCTCAGGAGTGTTTTCTATCTCTCTGTCCTACACAGTTCTGGAGGGAGGGTCTGATAGCCTTGTTTCCGATGAGGTGCTCTTGATTGGTCAGCTTTTGAGGAGGGGACAAAGGCAGAAAAACATCAGCATAGTTTCCAGACCCTCACAACCAATAAATGTTTATTGACTGACCCCCACCTCGTACTAGGTGCATTCTAGCAGGAGGATATACAAATATCCAACCCCAAAACCTGCCCCTGGGAGTGGCCATCAGAGCGTGCCATCTCTCTCCCTCTCTGCTGCTGACTTTGCCACAGAGCCAAAGTACCTCCCCTCCCCCACCCCCAAATAAACCAGCACCCGTGTCTGGGTTAAAAGAAATTCCCAGACAAATGCACATCATATAAATTCTGGGAACAGAACACATTGGGTTCTGTGCATAAAAAGTTACCTTCTAAATTATCTTCCTCCCAAGTCACACTGCTAGGGAAAGTGCAGCATATCTAAGAAAGCTAAGAAAGTGGGTTTTTTAAAAAATTCTAATTTGCCCCCTAAAAATTCACATGTGACATCCCACCAGCTGCCCCAACAAACAGGCAGAGAGCACAGTCTGCTGTGTTGATGAAGCCATTTCTCCCTCAGTCACTCGCACAGCAGAGGCCCAGCTGGGAGGCTCAGCTCCCTGGCTGATTGCAGTAAATTGCCAAATGCAAAATCCACTGGGAATTGGCACTGCCTTGGACCTGACCCATGTTTTGATTACAGAAACCAAAAATAGGTAAGCAACTGTGGAGCTCCAGGTAGGAGGCACTGCAGACAGAAGGCATGTGCTTTAGCCCTGAGTAGGAGGCAGTCTTAAGAGATGTGAATTCTAACTCCAGCCCCAACACAGCCTGTGATTCTGTGTTTGCAGAGATGTGGGAATCAGGTCGGGGGG
>NW_005371106.1:762949-769512 GCF_000412655.1 Myotis brandtii | reverse complement strand
GGGGGGGGGGGGGGCGATGAAGTGTGTGTGGCAGAGTGGTTTAGGGAGTGATACTATACTCATACTCTTCCTGGGAGCTTGAAGATTATCAAGCTCCTAAATACATATTTAAATACATATTTAAAATGTTTTCTTTTTATTCAAATGTAAGACATCGTGTGTAACAGAATATGCTAGTATTTTTTAAAAAATAAGTGACTTTATACAAAGCTCTATAGCTACAGATGATCTTTACTGGTAAGGACCTCAGTTTCTTGAGTATCTTTTTTCAACTGATTCTTTCTTTCTCAATTTGTATAACATCTCCTTTCTTGTCCATCACTTCCTGAGACTGGAAATTAAAATGCCCTAATTCCCTGATTGTCCTATGGCCACTGCTTCATTTTTCTTCTCTTCCCCTCTCCTTTTCTTTCCTGTTCTCCCTCTACTCCCTATAATAGTGGACTAGTTTGGAGAGGGCTGAGAATTTTAAATAGACAGGTCTGAATTCCAACTATGTCTCTCCTAGTTGGGTTGTTTAGATACATTATCCGATCTCTCTGAACTTCATCTGAAAAAAAAAGGATAATAATGAATATCTTTCTGGTTACTGTGAGGCCTATAATGCATGGAAAGCCTTTGGGGCAATGTTTGGCCCAGAGTTGGTTAGATGCTACTTTCAAAAAGAACCTGAGAAATGATCTCAGGTCAGTTGGTTAGATACAGTTATATCTCTTAAGACTGCCTCCTACTCAGGGCTTGAAGCACATGCCTTCTGTCTGTGGTGCCTCTTACCTGGAGCTCCACAGTTGCTTACCTATTTTTGGTTTCTGTAATCAAAGCATGGGTCAGGTTCAAGGAGGTGCCAATTCCCAGTAGACTTGGCATTCAGCACTTTATTGCAATCAGCCAGGGAGCTGAGCCTCCCAGCTGGGCCTCTGCTGACTGATGAGGGAGAAATGGCTTCATCAACACAGCAGACTGTGCTCTCTGACTGTTGGGGATGGGATGTCACATGTGATGGGGGGAGGGGTGGCAAAATTAGAATTAACAGGAAAGCTCTTACCCTGTTCCCACTCCCTCCATCTATTTGCACACATCCTGATCTCTGAAACAGATGCCTACCAATGATGAGAGCTCTGAGATTTTCTAAATCAGGTCACTGGACCCTAGATTAAGAACATGTCCTTCTAATCTCCTTTTTTATAGGTGAGAGAAATCTTTATTCATATAAGGTGGTTGTATAATTGGTTTCATTCAACTGCAATAAAAAAAAAAATCACTTCCAAAACCTATGCTGATCCTTTGATACTTCATGACCCTTGGCAAGTTACCCAAGTTTCAAGGACAGACTTTTGTGATGACTCAGTGAGTAAATACAAGGAAAGTACTCAAATGTTTCGTGGCATATAGTAAGCATTCAATATTTGTTAATTACTATTAGTAATAGTAGTCATGGTCGTATTTGTTGAGTGCCAAAGAATTTCAAATAAAGTAAATGTCCTATCTCTAGCATTCTGTGATGCCTTTAAAAATAAAATAAATCCTTTTTTAAAGTTCTTAGTCTCTATCTACTTTTAACTATTTTATTTTAAAGAGTAAATGAGAGATGGCAAGCAAGAGAAATTACAGTAGGGAGTTCACAAGGCTAAAAGCCAAGACAACTGGGTTTTAGAGAGTACTCTACCATCAGCTTGCTGTGTGACCCTGGGCAAGTAACTTTGCTTTTTGAAATGTTTCGATGACTTCCTCATTGTCTTATCAACTATCTCTTGAAGATGCCTTCTAGCTCTAACACTTCAGGAATCTATGTTGTACGTCAATGACTACACTACAGAGTGGGGAGGCATTCACCAACCTAGAGAATCATCTCTTTCTTTAGTGCCTCACATTTGGCTGACTTCCTCAAACCTGACACTGGAAGACTAAACTCAGAACATTTTAATTTATGGCCCAAATAAAAAGTACTCTTAATTAAAATTTAGAAACCAATTCCACAGACAATGTCTGGAAGTGAGCCCAGAAGAGAAAGAGAGAGAGAGAGAGAGAGAGAGAGAGAGAGAGAGAGAGAGATTATGACATCAAATAAACCTGTAAGAGTATAAAAAAGTGTTGAAGAGAAATTAGTATCTATGTAAATCAAGGTAAGGTCATTTGGGGATAAAAGAGGGTACAATTAACTGTCTTGAGCCCACAGTCTGGGCTCAGCTTTGACCCTTTAGATGGTCAATCTAATATACATAATTAATGGCTCTTTTTCACTTTTCAATTTTCAGGCTTATCTCTAAATAGAAACATATAACAAAGCACAGAATGTCTGTTTCTTAGATTCTTACTAATGAGAGATAGGAGAGAACTTTGGGGCAATAAATTTAAGTTTATTATCTTGATCATTGTGTTTTTATGGGAATACATATCAAAATTTATCAAATTGTACACTGTAAACCTTGGAGTTTATAGTATGTCAGCTATACCTCAATAAAGCCATTAAAAATATACATTCTGTGACAACTAGTAGAATCACCCAATTCTTCATGATCCTGATCAAATGTTTCCCTGGGAATTCTTTTGTGAGGATTAGCTCTGGCCTGGAACACAATTCGAACATCATTGGATCCTTAGCCAAATTTCATTTCAATAGCACGCTACCTTCATCTCAGGTAATAACAAGAACAGTGTCTTCACCTTTGTATAAGGCGATTTTTCTTTCCCAAGAGACTGTTCTGTCCTTCCCGCCCCCTGGCTCACTGCAGCATATTGTGATTGGATGGCCCTCTGTTGGCCTAGAGAACAGTACCCCAAACAGGAGGACCAACAGTGGAAGCAGCCAGAACATAATGGATAGACCTTGAAACCAGAAGACATTATAGAAAGAAAGGCATTAAAGGAAGAAGATTTCCAAAGAAGCCATAGCGGATCATCTAAACACACACAGCCTTTGTTGGGTATAACTGACTATGAGAAAACCTATCATGGAGAGCTTAGGGACCCAACTGACAGAGCTCTGCAGAAAATAGCAGCAAGATAAGGACACGAGATAATTTTATTTTATGGTTATGTAAAACCGAACGTAATTCGGGGAGGTCTTTGTTTAATGGTTGTTTGAGAAGACTTGTAAATATTTATTAAGCATATGCTTTTTATTATAATGTGAGGGGATTGTAACGTAATAATGCATGGGAATGTGCTTTGTAAAGTACAAAGCATGGATAACAATAAACACTAAGTGTCCTTTAGTATGGCTCAGAAGAACTAATGGTTTTATATAAAATGCATATTGATGACGTGGAAGGCATAAGTAGCAGAATAGAAATCAAAAGAGCTCTGAGTGTCTATAGGATTTATTTCTAGGATATTTAAAGAGACTCACATAAGCCAAAGAACTTACAAAAGATAACATTTATTATCTTTGTAAACTATAAAGCATTACATAAATGTGTGTGCATATATATACATATACATATGCATATATATATGTAAATGTGTGTCTCCATCCTTTTATTTGTATGTTTATATATTGTTGCTTGTGGTGGTGGTGGTGGTGGTGGTGGTGGTGGTGGTATATGCCTTAGTATTTAGACTTCTACATAAGTCTGGCTCTGTGGTTCAGCTTCAGTTTATAACAACTCTGAATATTAACGATGGATACACGTCATACTGATCAAGTTGGGAGCTATTCTTTTGCAGAAGGAACTATGTGATTTCCCTTAGACCGAATTGAAGAGTCCTTGCATTAGAGCTGCTCCAACTCATTTTATGCTGCAATACATTGAAGATAAATTTAAATTATACTTTTGACTGGCTGTGCTCTCCTCTCCTGCCATATCTAGTGAATGTAATGACACCATCTCCTTGACTACAGTGGTTAGACACATGATCCAGGCTGGGCCAATTAGAATCATACCTGAGAGGTTTTTTTTATATAATTACTAGTAGCCCTGCACATGAATCTGTGCACTAGTAGGTCACTGCCACCCTCCTGTAGCTCCCCCCTCTTCCCGCTTCCCCCTCCTGTAGCTCTCCACAATCCGCTTGTACCTCACTGGCCCACCCTCCTGCTGATCTGTGATCTGGCCTGGACGTGCTTGGTCCTTCTGCCTCAGGGCGTAATGGCTAATTAGCATATTTCTCTCTCTTATTATATAGGATTGATCTCTTTTCACTGTGATTGTTAAGGTTATTAGCCTGAAGCTACTGGTGGCTATCATGCCAAGGAGAATTTATTTCAGAGTAAAGCCAATATACAGAAAAGAAAGCCAGCCTAGTATTTTTCATGTAAACTTTTGAGCCTCTGGATCCGATCATTCCTGAAGTCAGATGCATAACTATATTTTGCAAATGCCTAAGCCAATAATTCCTGTATTTATTAAATGAATTTGAGCTGGATTCTGCTACTTACAACAAAAAAATGCTTACCGATATTACAGAAAGGATTTAAAATGCAGGTCTCTCATAGCTGTGGATGTTACCACTAGTGCCACCTCATTAACTTCTCTTCCTACCCAAATGTCAAGAAAAAACTAGCTTTCAGAATAGTAATACTTACTTTCAGAAGTCTTAAAGATCTTAGTCAAAAATTCTAGAAGAACCATTGTCAAAGAGTTAAACCTCATAGAAATTCAGGAGCAAGGCATCATCCCATGCCCTCTTTTGGACAGAATGTGAAATATGAGGCAGTGTGTGTATTAGCGTGGATGATTTTCAGTTCTGTTTATCCAACTAAGCAAATGAAAGTATTAATTTATGTTGACCATTTCTATCTTACCATATTGAAGAAAGTTTATATTTTATCTATTGTGTAAGCACCCTAAGAAATGTATACACTAGTGTGGTCATTGTTGCCGTCACCATAAGGGAGACTCCTGGGATCAGAAGGGGGATCAGTAACTCTGGTCTGTGTGTGTATTGCAGTGTGTACAGTGGGAAGCAGGAGGAAATTCAGGCACTTCTTACATTTCCTCATTGTGCCATATGAGCCTCTATAATAGTTATACAAGGAATCAGATCCTGCTACAGTATAGATTTTCATTCCTCTGGAATAAATATATAAAATATGGAGTCCAGTACATTGCTCATCTCAAAAAGTCTCCAAATAAGAAGAAACCCCTTTAAATCCATTTGGTAAATTGACTTTGTATTAGCCAGTGGGGAGCCCACATCCCTGTCATACTTGATCAACATAATTTATGTTGCAGAAATTTCACTGTATAGATTTTACTGGAATCAATTCTTCAGAGATGAAATTAAAATAGTGTTTTTCTAAATCAATATGAATTCTCAGGCCTGAAACTTTCCTGAATTTAGAAAATATAAACTAGTCTTTGAATAGAAATTAGACTCCTTGACAGTAGATGTGCATATACATGCATACAAAATGCACATACATACATGCATGTGTGCGTGCACACACACACATTTTAAGATTAACTGACATCTGAAGTTTATTTACATTTACTTGCCCATATTTACCTCTGGGTATCTGTTGGCTTCTCCTGTTGTTCTCTGTCAGTGAGGAATGAAAACATGAGTATTTGCTTGCATCCAATTCTTTATATTCCATTTACTCCGCTTATCTCAATCAATTGTGTTTTGTTTTGTTTTTTTGCTGCCACAATTCAATATTCAAATACACAGCAATTTTTCTGTATTGTAATATGAGAGATCCAATTCCACTGTTTAAATGTCCAAAGTAATTTGCCAGCTTTTAAAATAATGAAATATATAATCTCCTGAGTGACTGACCAATAATTGGCATGAAGTCCATTCCAAACATATGATATATGCTGAATACAGATTCCGTTATTAATTTCTTCCATTAGAAATGGATTTTAAAACATGAGGTGAATAAAGTGATGAGTTAGGGAAGAGGAGATTGACTTTGAGGTCAGTAGATGACTACAACAAAGAGAGGTAGTGGATGGCATGAGTCTTAAAGCTGATGATTTCAGGAAGGAAGGGGAATAGGTCTAGCAGTGAAAGAGCAAAGGGGACATCTACCCCACCTCTCTACCCACTGTCATGAGGGTTGTGGAAATTAGAACCGAATTTCAGTTAGAAATGAGACGGTGGGGGAAATATTCAGAACAGGTCCTGAAAATTTGGAAATATTGCTGACAACTGACCTTGAGTTTCAGAAAACACAGTTCATTGGTTTTTAGAAGCTAGAAATAAGAGTCAGAAAGGCGATGTGAGGAGCTGGATGGGGATGAAGGTAAGAGTTGAGGAGTGCCTCAAGAGCCCTGGGCTTTTCCTGGTGACGGCTATAAACAGTAATGGGAATAATTCTGAAGATGGTTCCTAACTTCTGTGATGCATTAGTAAGAGTGCTTTATAAATTAAATATTTCCACATGCACCTATATACCCTGTTGATTTTCATTTAGAAAACAAATACCGCAGAAATATGATTTTTACAGAGCAGAAATTGATAGAAATGTTATGGAAAAGATAAAAATGATTTAGACAAAGGTCCATTACATTGTTGTGTAAGAAGGAAGGAAAAATAAGAAAGATATGGGTATGTGTTAAGTGTTTTATTTTAAGAAACAAAATCAACCAAAAACTAATAAAAATGGTTGACCAACA
>NW_005371106.1:756990-762248 GCF_000412655.1 Myotis brandtii | reverse complement strand
GGGAAAAAGGAGACATATGTAAAACTTTAGACAATAAATAAATAAATAAAAGTGGTTGACCAAGAGATGGGTAGAAATAGACTGAAAGAATTAGTGATGGGAATAACAATTCTCTGAGTATACTCTCTTATAATTTTCACTTTTCAAGTATATGTTATACATATTCAAAAACACAAAACTAAGTAAAATATATTTTAAACCCAAACAAAAACATTGAATATAAACAAAACTAAGTATAGCATGATATCAAATTGACAACATAGCCACAAAGAAAAAAAATACTAATTCAAACAACTTTTGAACATGATTCTCTGACTATACATCCTTAGCAGGATATAATCTAAAGACAAAAATAGCAGTAAGATTTTTTGAACTACATTTAGTTGATTTGTTGTTGGTCATGGTCTTGATGATGTAATTCTGAAACTATCGTATGTATATTGAAAGACAGAACCAATGATTCAAATGCATCTGGGGAAACGGGGTTTTGATGGTAGGAGAAGGGAAATAGAAACCTGTGATGGGGTAAGGTCAGAAAACATATGGCATTGAGATGTGAACTTTAAATGTTGCTATTTATTTATAGTGCATTTCTTCAGCTCTGTCCACTGTCAGGACTTAGAGGCAGTACTTGATTGCAGTGAGCATGCCTATCAATAATATTTTGATTTCTAAATACCATTCTCCACTCCAGAGATCCTTGAAGAAACAAATGGCCAATTGTAGGTATTGAGCAGAAAATATTACAACCTTTTGTTATGCCAAAAAGCAAGGAAGTACTCGACGAATTATGGGGACATATCAATATGACAGAAGCAGGCCTAAAGGGGCTCCCACAGTTATAGTCCATAATTATTGTAATGGACTATAACTGATTGAAATAAAAATTCATGAGTTCATAGTGACACTACAAAAAGAAAAGGAAAGGGGTGAAAATGCTTTGCTCTACAAAATAATATCAAGCCATATGTGGAAAAGTGATATAATTAGAAAATCTACAATTTGCCGTTACAAGTATACTAATTGAGTCAAGCAAAGATGCTAAAACTGGATGCTAAACCTGCTTAGTGACAGTTGTGGGAATTCTACTTGATCTCAAAGTGTTTCATGCAACTATTTATTAATTACAAGGAACAGGAAGCTCCTTTACTACAGAAGGCTTTATCTATGAGGGCTTTCAGATCGCCAAATGACCTAATGACCGATGGTGAAACAAATAGACATTGTATGCTTCCCGACATGACGCAATGGGAAGGACACATACATCTATGGTATTCTTATCAAAATAACAAAAATGTTTTCCTGAACCTATTCATGAGGAAATAATCTATAATAATGAAAGTGTAATATGCTAATTAGACCAGACAGCCAAATGACCTTCTGGTCGTCATTCTGGATGTCCTCAGGATGAAGCCGCAGTGACGGGGGCTGAGGTAGAGGTGGCTAGGGGTGATCAGGCAGGCAGGCAAGTAGTTAGGGGCATCAGGCTGGCAGGCTGAGGTGGTTAGGGGCAATCAGGCAGGCAGGCAGAGTGGTTAGGGGTGATCAGGCAGGCAGGTGAGTGGTTAGGGGCAATCAGGCAGGCAGGCAGGCAGGCCAGTGGTTAAAATCCAGCAGTCCTGGATTGCAAGAGGGTGCAGGCCGGGCTGAGGAACCTCTCATGCACGAATTTTGTGCACCGGGCCTCTAGTCATACAAATAAGATTGGAGACATTAAGCAAGACAACTGGTCAAGCTTCTTAAAAATTTTAATGTCAAGAAAGGCCTGGATGGGAAGTGGGGGATAGAAGTAACTGTTCTAGAATAAAGGGAAGTAAAGAGACCTGGCAGCTAGGTGCAATGAACTATCCCTGGTTGGATCCTGAATTTTTAAAATAGAGAAAGAAAGAGAGAAAGTGTAAAAGAAAGAAAGAAAGGGAGAGAGAGAGAAAGAAGAGAAAGAAGAAAAACAAAAAAAGAAAAGAGAGAAAGAAAGAGAGAAAGAAAAACATAGGTATAGAGAAAATTCAGGGGAAAACTAAGGATTTTTTTTCATTTGGACCATATTAGGATAGCACTATTATATACTATGTTAAATTTCTTGGGTGTGATAATGGCACTGTGATTATTTGGGAGAATGTCCCTTCTTTTAGGTGAAATGGGTTGAAGCATTTAGCTATGAAGTTTAGAATGTTCAAATGGTCAGCAAAAATAAAAATGGAAAGGGAGAGGGAAAAAAGCAAATGTGGCAAATTATTAACAATAGAGGAATCGAGCTGAAGTTTATATGGGTGTTCATTGTACTATTTTTTAAGTGTCTGTAGATTTGACATTTTTTAAGTAAAAAAAGTTAGAAAAGAAAACCTCAGCTCTTGATGTTGGTAAGTCTTATATTTCAGCTCAACCAAAAAACACCCAGTACCCTTCATAAAGCTCTTAAGTTGATTTTGTGATTTCTCTTTAATTGGTCAAAGTTGTTTTAATAAATCCACAAGATTGTTTCTGGTTAAAATACAGAGGATTCACATAAAAGAAAAATGGCACCTGGGATCCAAAGAAGGAAAAAGCATTCATTAAAATGTTAGTTTAATTCATGTCTTTCTTGTGCCCAGCAAGTTATGTCACTTAGTTATTTTTAATTCCAGTTAGAGAAGTTTAAATTTATTTTAGAAAGGCAAGTGAAAGAGACCCCAGCAGAATCTGTCTGTATCAATTTATATCTCTATTCAAGCTGAAATGTGTTCTGTTTAAATGTGTTTTAAAAATTTTAGCCTAAGGGTAAAAGTCCCTTTAAATTTTTGATGTAAGTTGAAAGACTGATAAAGCTGTGTGTATTTTTGTTGTTGTTGTTGTTGTTTTTTAATATACATCCTGTTTTGGAACTTCTTGATTTTTATTATGAGAATAGTTAAGGAAAGAAAGGGTGACATTGGAGAGATTAATAAGTGGTTTCTAGAAAACTCTGTCTCATTTGGAAAGAATGCGCACTGTGTGTCCACACCTTTCCTTTTTGTTTACATTTCAATTTTGCCACAAAGAGGGGAGTGGAAGCAGGGACTAGAGCATGTAATTTATATGAAAAAGTTAATCTCTTGCTCAGCCAGAACTAAATGTTTGACCTAATGGGAGTTTCTTGAAAGGCTTTTGATCCCAAGGTGCTCCTGAGTCCAGAAGGGGAGCTAGAGACGGAGCTACAAGAAACTCACACATCTTTACTCTGAGAACTTGCTCCTTGCAGTGTGGACCACGGCACCAGTACCACTTAGGAGCTTGTGAGAAATGAAGAGTCTCAGGCCTCACTTCAAAACTAGAGTGTCAGAACCTGCATTCTAACAAGACATTCCCCCCTCCCCCACCCCAAGGGATTTATACTCCTATTAAAGTTTGAGAGACTGTACTGGAAGAAGTGGCTCTCTGTATTAACTACTAAGGCATAGAATCACTTAGGAAATCAAAATTACTGATGTTGGCTATGGTAGGCTAAATTGTATTCTCCCAAAATGATACACTGAAGTCCTAAGTTCCAGCAGCTGTGAATGTGACCTAATTAGAACTAAGGTCTTTGTAGATGCAATCCAGTTAAAATGAGGTCATATTTAATTAGGGTGATCCCTAAATCCAATTGGTGTCTTAGAAAGAAGAGGGTGATTTGGATACAGAGACAGAGGAGACACAGGGAAGGCCATGTGCCTATAGAGAGAGAAATTAGAGTGATGCATCTGCAAGTCAAGGGTTGCCAAGGATTGGTGGCAGCCACCAGGAGCTAGCGGGGAGCAAGGAAGAATCCTCCCCTAGAGCCCCAAAGAGACCATGGCCCTGCTGACACTTTGATTTCAGCTACTATGAGAGAATAAACTTCCGTTGTTTAAGTCAACAAGTTTGGGTAATTTGTTATGGCAGCCCTAGGAAATTAATACACCTGTTTCTCACCTCTAGCAATTCTGATTTAATTATTCTGGGCTACATTCTGTAGATTTTCATTTATTACTGTTTAAAGTATTACATATATCTCCTTTTTCCTCATTGATCCTTCCTCAGCCACTCCCACCCCCCAGCACATGCCCTCACCCCCCTACTATTGTGTCCCTTGGTTATGCTTATATGCATGCATACAAGTCCTTGATTGGTCTCTTACCCCCCTCCCACCTACCCCTACCTTCCCTCTGAGGTTTGATGGTCAGTTAGATGCTTCTATGTCTCTAGATCTATATTTGTTCATCAGTTTATGTTGTTCATTACATTCCACAAATGAGTGAAATCATGTGATATTTATCTTTCTCTGACTGGCTTATTTTGCTTAGCATAATGCTCTCCAGGTCCTTCAATGCTGTTGCTGATGGTCACTTAGGCAGTTTCCAAATCTTAGCTATGGTGAATTGTGCTGCTATGAACATAAGGGTGCATATATTCTTTCTAATTGGTGTTTCTAATTTCTTGGGATATATTCCTAGAAGTGGGATTACTGGGTCAAATGGGAGTTCCATTTTTAATTTTTTGAGGAAACTCTATACTGTTTTCTACACTGGCTGCATCAGTCTGCATTCCCACCAACAGTGCACAAGGGTTCCTTTTTCTCCACATCCTCACTAGCACTTGTCATTTGTTGACTGGTTGATGATAGCCATTCTGACAGGTGTGAGATGGTACCTCATTGTTGTTTTGATTTTAATCTCTCAGATGATTAGTGACTTTGAACATTCTCAAGTACAATATTTATTGTTTACAGGAATTTTATGGGAACATTGAAGAGAAACCATTAAATGTGTTATAAACAATACATTATAAATAGAAAAGATAGAATTTTAAATAGCTAACCTGATTCACATCATACGGTAGCAAGTTATTAATTTGCCTGTATATTCTAAAGCATGTGAAAAATAGAGGTTGCAGTGCCCTTTACCAAATCTTCAAAATATTTGATAGAGAATTTGACAATTCTTATGTCATATTTAGGTGGAGTCCACACAGACATATGAATCACATATAAAACTACAGAAAAAATATCTGGAAAGATAGTAGGATTATGAGGGTTTTTTTTCAAATTTTATACTTAATTTTATTTGCCCATATTTTCTAGTTTTTCTAGTTAACAACTAGCATTTGTAATAATAATAATAATGGTTATATTTAATTTTTAATAAAAGAGCTAGAATAACTTTCTTTTTTTAAACTTGTTTTTTAGAGATTTTTTTATTGATTTTTAGAGAGAGAGTAAGGGAGAAGGAGAGAGCAAAGCATCAATGGGCTGCCCCCCCCCCCCCCTCAACCCCCCCGGGAGT
>NW_005371106.1:741997-756861 GCF_000412655.1 Myotis brandtii | reverse complement strand
TGCCCCCTACTAGGGATTGAGCCTGCAACCCAGGGAATTGTACCTTTTGGTGCCCAGGATGATGCCCAACCAACTGAGCCAAACTGGCCAGGGCTAGAATGAATTTCAATGGAACAGAAAAGGCTAAAACATTTTAAGTCTGAGAAAGCACATCATTGATGGTCCTGCTCATAGCTACTAAGCTGCTCCTCTTACAAAAGGCATGTCTTGACCAGAGCTTCCAAGAGAAACAGCATGGGAGATGGAGACATTGGTAATGCTGATAATGTTTAACACAAACATTAAACCTGAGGTGAACAGGCCTTAACAAAAGGAACACCTGAGAAAATATTCACTGTGAGTTTCTAATGATGCCACAAATTCTGGATATAATAGGCTTAGAGTTAACCATTGGTATTTAAGACTCAGGGAAAATGTACCAAATGGTGATTCATTCCCACCTGAAGATTACTGTTACTAGTTATATGAATTACAGCTATAGAGTTCCTTCAAAAATTTCCTAGGGAAAAAAAATAATTAGTAGTAAATCAGTGAATTGTGTATAAGAATTATGTTATTATGACTCAGTAAAGAGAAAGCACAGAAGAACAACACCACAACACATTTTGTATATTAGTAGCTGAGCTGAGAAAGGGAAAAAGTTAAAATTAAATAGAGCAGTTGCTCATGCAAGGCAATGTAATAGAAACTTTGTATATGAAAGCCCATTTAACGATGACAAGTACCTTATGAAGTATATAATGAAAGCAAGCTCAGAGAAACTTGACTCACCCATGGTAATAACCGTAAGAGCCAGAGCCTGCCTTAATACCGCAGTTTCTGATTTCTTGTCAGAAAAGTATTGACTTTCAAACTCAAACTGCAATAATGTGCATGAGGTGCCAAGAATGAGGATTTCCACAGGGCTCATTTTGTTAATGTTAGGCTTAATAGAAACCACTGAACTGAAAAAAAATTGAAATAAAAAGTCAAATAAAACGGGAGTGTAAGAAAGAGAAAGCGTATGATAATGAATGAACAGTTAAAAGAATTAAAAAGTAAATTAATAAGAGAATCATGAGAGGTTCTGGTCAAGATTTTGGCATAGGTAAATGTGGTAGTCAGAACCTCTCACAACCACATCTAAATTACAAGTAAAATTACAGAACAACCATCATTCAGAACCAACCAAAATTCAGCTGAACAGAAGTTGTACAACTAAAGATAAAAGGAGAAGCCACCTTGAGACTGGTTGGAGGGATGGAGGCCCAGAACAGGCTGATCCCACACCCCCATGTGGTGGTTAAAAATTAGGAGGGACACCTTGGCTGTGGAGGTGGCCCCTGAGAAGTGAGGAGTCCCAGCCCCACACCAAGCCCCTCCAGCCTAGGATTCCAGTGCTGGGAAGAGAAGTCCCCATAGCTTCTGGCTGTGAAAATGAGAGGGAGGGCTTCTGGCGTTTCAGGCAGTTCCTCTTAAAGGGCCCACGCATGGGCTTTCTCAGACTCACTAACTCTGAGTTCTGGCACTGAGGCAGCAACTTGAAAGGCACCAGAGACATACGGGGAATAATTGAATTGTCTGGCACAAGGGTGACAGCTGGAGGGGCATCCTTCTCCCAGACAGAAGTGCTAGCAGAGGCCATTAATCCTTTTCTGAGCTCTTCCCCCATGGAGACAGCAGGTGGGTGCCATATTTGTATCTCTACTGTTCACCCCACCCTGGTGATTCCCTGATTCCATGTCCCTCCCAACTTTCAGGGCCTCCAAGCCATTTCCAGTGGCTTTTCCATACAAATGGTCCCTCTTAGCTCATGCTTTATACATTCCTAAAATCTTTCAAACAAGTGGCATTTGGACTCTGTGTGCCCCCTACCTCATACTAAGTGGCCCCAGACCCACCACTAGTAGCAGTCAACCTCAGTTTGCAGATTAGCTTCTCCAGAGCACCTACAAGTACAGCACAAGTAGCAGCCATCTGCTGATCTCTCTGTTGCTCATGTCAGGTGGCCCTAGTCAAGGCAAAAGCAGTAGCTGACTTTAAACCTCCTGGTAAGCCTTAGCGCTATTGCATCATTGGAGAGCTTCAGAGCCACACCAGATTACAACACAACCACCTCCATGAGCAATATATTCAAGGATTGACCTTGGTGGGCACCAAAGCCCCACTGAAGGCAAGTCCTGTTTTGTAGGGTAGACTCCTGCACAGTAACTCCTCCACTGTGGTCCCAACTAGTACTCCCAACCAATCAGCCGGAGGTCAATTCCTCCCAGTGATGTGCCAACAGCAATCAAGGCTCAACTACAATAGGGCAGAGCACACAGCTCACACAGGGGGCACACCTGAAATACCCAGTTCAAGTGATGGGGAGGCTGTACCACTGTGCACTACAGGACACTTCGTATGTAAGGCCACTCTACCAAGTCTGGGAGATGTAGCAGCTCTACCTAATACATAAAACAAGCCCAGGGAAGCAGCCAAAATGGGGAGACAAAGAAACATGTCTGAAATTTTAAAAATAGGATAAATATCCATAATGAGAACTGAATGAAGTGGAGGCAAGCAAACAACAGAATACAGAGTTCAAAACAATGGTTATAAAAAGCTTAAGGAACTTAGTAAGAACTTCAATGGCATGAAAAGGACATGAAAATCATAAAAAAGAATCAGTCAGAAATGACAAATATACTGACTGAAATGAAGAATAAATTATAGGGAATCAACAATAGAGTAGATGAAACAGAGAATCAAGTAAGCCATTTGGAAGATACAGAAAAACCCTCTCATAACAGCAAAATAATAATAGTAATAAATTTTTAAAAATGAGGATAGTATAAGGAGCCTCTGGAACAACTTCAAGTGTACCAACAGTCACATCATGCCAGAAGGAGAAGAGTGAGAAGAAGAAATTGAAAACCTATTTGAAAAAAATAATGATGACAAATTTCCCTAACCTGGTGAAAGAACTGGACATATAAATCCTGGTAGTGCAGTGTCCCAAACAAGATAAACCCAAAAAGGTCCACAGCATGACACATCATAATTAATATTTCAAAGGTTAAAGATAAAGAGAGAATATTAAAAGCAGCAAGAGAAAAAACATTAGTTACCTATAAGGGAGCTCCCATAAGAGTATCAGTTGATTTATCCACAGAAACTTTGCAGGCCAGAAGGGAGTGGCAAGAAATATTTAAAGTGATGAAAAGCAAGGATCTATAACCAATATTACTCTACTTATAAAAGCTATCATTTAGAATTAAAGAATAAACAAAGAGTTTCTAAGACAAGAAAGAGCTAAAGGAGTTTATTACCATCAAACCAGTATTAAAGAAATGTTGAAGAAGAAAAAAAGCAGAAGAAGAAGAAGAAGAAGAAGAAGAAGAAGAAGAAGAAGAAGAAGAGCAATAAATACATATATATCAATAATTACTTTAAGTGCCAATAGGTTAAATGATGAAATCAAGACATATCGTAGCTGAATGGATAACAAAACAAGACCCTTCCATATGCTATCAATGAGAGATTCACTTCAGATAGAAAGACACACAGTGACTAAAAGTAAAGGTATGGAAAAACATATTTCATGAAAATGAAAAGAAGCAAACAAAAATTAGGGCTAGCAATCCTTATACCAGACAAAATAGACTTTAAAACAAGGGCTATAACAAGAGACAAAGAAAGAGCCATCAATTCCACTTCTGAGTATTTATTTGGAGAAACTCAAAACACTAAATTGAAAAGATATATAAAATCATATGCTTATTGCATCATTATTTACAATAACCAGGATATGCAAACAACTTAAGTGCCCATCTAGAGATTAATGGGTGAGAAAAAAGTGGTGCCTATATACAATAAATTATGACTCACCAGAAAAAAATAATGAAATCTTGCCATCTGCTACAACATGGAAAGACCTAGGGTATTATCCTAAGTGAAATAAGTTAGAGAAAGACAAATGCCAGATGGTTTGGCTTATATGTGGAATCTAAAAAAAATAAATAAAAAATAAAGCACACACACACACACACACACACACAAAAAAAAATAACAACAACAAAAAACAACAGTAGAACAGAAACAGACCAGATTCATAGATACAGAAAACATTTTGATGGTTGTCAGATGGAAGAGGGGTTGGGAGGATGAGTGAAAAAATGAAGAAAGTAAGAAGTACAAATTGGTAGTTACAGAATAGTCACAGGGATGTGAAGTACAACACAGGCAATATAGTCAATAATATTGTAATAACTATATATGGTGTTGAATAGGTACTAGATTTATTGAGGTGATCACTTCATAAGTTATATCACAAGGTCAGACACCTGAAATTAATATAATATTGTAGATCAACTGTAATTTAAAAATAAAAAAAGAAGAGAATCATAACTAAGTTAGTTTGGGAAGGTGGTAAGTTATGATATATCAAGTTAAAACAATGTAGAAAATATAAAGACTAAAAGAAAGACTATTGTTAGTGTGTATGTGTGTTTACTGATAAATAATTGTAATATTCATTGAAGTCACACATTTCCAAATAAAACTACATTATATCAGTGGTGACTGCAGTAGGCAAGGCAGAGAATTCCAAAGCCTAATGTGAATGAGGAAGAGTATACAATTGAAAGGGGCTCCATTTGCCCCATAGAACCCTAAACATTAACTGGATTTGGTATTACCAGGTATTAGAGAGGGCAAGAACACTCATAAGCTGGAATAGAAAGGCACATCCTCAACCTGTTGAATTTCATCTATGAAAAACATACATCTAACATCATAATGGTGAAAAACTGAAAGCCTTCCTAAGAATAGGACTGAGAAAAGGATGCTCACTCTTGCCAGTTTTATTCAACATCGTGCTGGAGGTCCTAAATGGAAAAATTAATCAATAAAAAGAAATAAGAGGCATCCAGATTAGAAAAGAAGCCCAGCTAGCATGGCTCAGTGGTTGAGCATCAACCTATGAACTATGAGGTCATGTTTCAATTCCCAGTCAGGGTACATGCCTGGGTTGCAGGCTTGATTCTTAGTGGGGGAAATGCAAGAGGCAGCAGATCAGTGATTCTCTCTCATTACTGATGTTTCTATCTCTCTCTCCCTCTTCCTTCCTCTCTGAAATAAATAAAAATATATTTTAAAAAAAGAAAAGAAGCAAAACTATCTCTATTGACAATTAGTGATCTTGTATATAGAAAATTTTAAAGATACCACCAAAAAATAGTAGAGTTAATAAGCAAATTAAGCAAGGTTGCAGGATACAGGGTCAATATGCACCAACCAGTTATGTTTCTACACACTAACAATAAACAATCCAAACATGAAATTAAAAATCAGTTCCACCCTGGCCAGTGGCTCAGTGGTAAGAGCATCAACCCATGTACTGAAGAGTCACAGATTCAACTCCTGGTCAAAGGCAAGTACCTGCATTGCAGGTTTGATCGCCACCCTGGTAGAGGCTTGTGCGGGAGGCAACTCATTAATCAATCTCTCTCTCTCTCTCTCTCTCTCTCTCTCCCCGCCCCCCGTCTTTTTCCCTTCTTCCTTTCCACTCTTTCTAGAAAGAGAGCAGTTCCGTTTAACATAACAGCAAAAAATACTCAGAAAAAATAATAAAAGAAGCATAAAACTTGTACAACAAAAATTATAAGACATCATTGAAAGAAATTAAAGAAGACCCAAGTAAATGAAAAGACATCCCAGCCCTAGACAGTTTTGCTCAGTAGATAGAGCAACGGCCTATGGACTGAAAAGTCCCAGGATTGATTCTGGTCAAGGGCACATGCCTGGGTTGTGGGCTCGATCCCCAATTGGGGCGTGCAGGAGGCAGCCTATCAATGATCCTCTCTCATCATTGGTGTTTCTATCTCTCTCTCCCTCTCTGAAATCAATAAAACATATTTTTTAAAAATAAAAGACATCCCATGTTCATATATTGGAAGCGCTAATATTGTTTAAATGTCAATAGTCTCCGAACTGATTTGCAGATTCAATGAAAACCTTATCAAAATCCAAGCTGCCATTTTGCATAAACTGATAAGCTGAACCCAATATATATATGGAAGTGCAAGGGATATAAAATAGACAAAACAATTTTGAAAAAGCAGAAAATTGGAAGATTCCCACTTTTCATTTCAAAATTACTACAAAGCTACATTAATCAAGACTATGTGGGGCTGGCAAGAGAAAAGACATTTAAATCAACAAAATCGAATTGAGAATCCAAAAAGAAACCCATACTTCTACAGTCAATTAATTTTGACAAGGGTGCCAAAACAATTTCATGAGGAAAGAATAGTCTTTTCAACAAATGGTGCTGGGACAACTGTATATCGACACATAAAAGGATAAAGATGGAACCCTACTTCACACCATATAAAGAAATTAGCTCCAAATAGATCAAAGAACTTAATGTAGAAGCTCAAACGATAAAACTCCTAGAAGAAAATATAGACAAAAAAAATTCATGATTTTGCATTAGGAAATGGTTTCTTAAATATGACACCGAAAGCACAGAAACAAAAGAAAAAAATGAGTAAACTGGACATAAAAATTAAAATATTTATGCTTGAAAGAACACCATAAAGAAGGTGTTCACATTTCAAGAGGTTTTGGGAGAAAATAACAGCGAGGGGCTTTGCCTCTGTGGCATCAGCTCTGGCCAATCCTACATAATTAATATGTGCTATCTATTTATCCTCACCCCACCAGGCCTGATGGCTAGGAAGCAATAGACTGAGATGATACCATTTGGAAAGCTTATAGACAGGAAAGCATTCTGGAGGAATAGTATTATCTTTTGAGACAATCTGTAGTTAATGTCTACAGTAAGCAGTGCTGTGACTCCAAATTGTAAAGAAACACAAGACAATCTGAAAATGCCATCACTAAAAGCTCTGAGTAGCTTAAAACCAGAGAAGTATAATGACTCAAGAATATTTGAAAAGATCGTATGCTGTTTAAAGCTAAAAGAAAAGAGCAGCAGAAGAAAAGACAAGACTAACCTTGTCTGGTATTAGCTGAAGTAAAGAGAGCCTGTGAAAGCCTTTCCTGACACAGTAAATCACCACTATTCATATGTCAACTCGGATTTAGCTCAAAGGCACTGTTGTAACATACCAAACGTAGGTGGAAACATGCTAAAAGCTCCATAGCCCCAGCATTCTGTCTCAAACACTCAGACTAACCTTCTATCATCTCCCTGGAGTTGCTGGAACCATCTGGTTGAAATCAATGGGTCAATGCTGAACCTCTCCTTGCCTCTATATTTACTCACTAGGGCTGAAAGAATTGTTTTAGCAATCGAGAAATGCCTTCAGGCTCATATCTAGTTTAAAAAGCCAGCTTTTCCTTGGGGTCTGAAAGTACTTCAATCATTTTATTTTAGCAATTTATACCCCATGCATTTTCTACTCTACACTATGGTTGGCCCCAGGAGTAGGTCTGCATTGGTCAAGAAGCCATTTTTAAAATGCCTCCAGCCAAGATTAGAGAGAAAAAATCTAGAGCTTAAAAATTTTAAGCTTCCTAGAGAGCTTAAAAATCTAGAAGGGAAAACATCATCTTTATAAGGTTTCCAATCTGATGCATTTTATATAAATAGAAAAGCTATGGATGTGCATACCAAATACTTCACCCCCCCTCCCCCCACAAACACACACACACACACAAGATAGAAATCCAAAACAAAGTCAACTTTTAGTGGCCTCTGGCAGAAAGAGGTTTATGCAAGGATGAACAGGAAGATACCGATACTTTTTAATGTATTGATTTGCAGCAACAAACCTCGTCAGTTCTGGAAATGTCTAGTCCAGTGGTCAGCAAACTGCATCGATACTTTTTAATGTATTGATTTGCAGCAACAAACCTGGTCATTTCTGGAAATGTCTAGTCAGTTGCCTCCATGCATTTACTTAGAGGCACAATGATTGCATTTTTTAAACCTATGTCCATCATGCCTGCCCGCCACGAAGTTTCAATTGCACTGTACATGCACGCCCGCACGTGGTATTTTGTGGAAGAGCCACTCAAGGGGCCAAAGAGCCACATGTGGCTTGAGAGCCACAGTTTGCCCACCACTGGTCTAGCCAGTTGCCTCCATACATTTACTTAGAGGCACGATGATTGCATTTTTAAACCTATGTCCATCATGCCTGCCCCATGAAGAAATGTTCAGTGTGTCAAAAGCAAGAGCCAACTTGTGCCATGGGGGCTGAAACATACTTGTATCTAAACCCAGGAGCTCAAATATTCTAGAATTTATGACTGAGGAGGAGTTACCCATTTAAAAGTAAAATTCAAAACTAGAAAACCTGAATCCCTCAAGAAAAGAGTGTTGTCATTCTTGTTCTTTGCACTGCTCTGTTCAGAAATTTATGAGTCATAAACAGTTGAAGAAATCAGATATAACAGATGTAACACAAAGCAGTCAAATTTACTTTTGTTTTTGCATTGGTTTATACACTCATAAAGTCATTAAATTAATTTCATCCTGGAAAAGAGACTAGAATATTGTCATCCAGCTGCTAATAAGTTTATTTACTAACTCAGTCTTGGACCACGGCTGATTATATTCTTTAACCAGTAACTGTACCCTTCTAATTACTTAGAATTAGTATGGTAGTTAAGATCATGGGCTTGGGGTTATGTAGACTGAGATTCAGACTGAATCTTAATTCTACCACTTAACTACATCACCTTAGGTAAGTTAACCTCTCAGAAGGTTGTTATGAAAATTAAATGAGATAACATGCTATAAGTGTCCTATATAGTGCCTCACACATAATGGGTATTTGATTAATTCTATTACTACTATTTATAATAGGATAGTATAATAATAGTAAGGTAATTTACTGACTACATAATAGTTTAGAATGATAAAATACTCTGGTAAACTAGAGAGAAAATTCATGAGTTTATTTTAAATGTAATGTATTTGTCGCTGTATCTGGAATAAAAATTATTTTATTCTCTATCCATGCTCCAGGTCTGTTGGCCATATTCAGGAGATGGGTGTATTGTTGGAGATGGAGGAGAAAAGAACTGGAATATTTTCAGTCAAAGGAGCCATGATTTACTCCAGGAAAAAAAAAAGAGAATAAGAAAGTTAGGGTAGGAGAAAGTAAAAAGGAGCCTACATGGTATGAGGTGAGAAGCAGTTTTGACAGAGTTTGAAATTTGTGGGTGGGAAAGTCTTAGAGGAAGCTGTGGAATATGAGAGGGTAGGACCAAGAAAAATAGGGGGGAGAATTTTATAATTTTTTAATATTTCTTTTTTATTTTTCAATTACAGTTGACATCGATATTGTATTAGTTTTAACTGTACAACATATTGATTGGAAATTCAATAGCTTAAAAGTGTTCACCCCAGTAAGTCATCTGACATCATAAAGAATTATTATAATACTAGAGGCCCAGTGCATGAAATTCATGCATGAAAGGGGGTGTCCCTCAGCCCAACCTGCACCCTCTTGCAATCTGGGACAACTGGCTCCTAACTGCCCACCTGCCTGCCTGCCTGAGCACCCCTAACTGCTCACCTGCCTGCCTTATCGACCCTAACCACTCTGCATGCCTGTCTCATCACCCTTAACCACTTGCCTGCCTGTCTGATCACCCCTAACCCCTCTGCCTGCCTGCCTGATTGCCTCTAACTGCTCGCCTACATGCCTGATCACCCCTAACTGCCTCTGCCTTGGCCCCTGCAGCTTTGTCCAGAAGGACATCAGGAATGATGTCTGTAAGGTCATTGGGCTGTCCGGTCTAATTAGCATATTATGCTTTTATTATTATATATTATTGACTATATTTCCTATGCTGTACTTTATATCCCTGTGACTATTTCATAACTACCAATTTGTGCTTCTGAATCCCATCTTTTGCACCCCCCAGTCCCCCAATACCTCTCCCCTCTGTTTTAATTTTGCTTGTTCATTTTGTTCACTCTGTTTTAATTTTGCTTGTTCATTTATTTTGTTCTTTATATTTCACATATAAGATCACATACTATCTATTTTTTTCTGTCTGATTTATTTCACTTAGCATAATACCTTCTAGGTCCATCTAAGTTGTCATAAATGGCAATATTTCATTCTTTTTCATGATCAAAAATTATTCCATTGTATATATGTACCACTTTATCTGATCACCTATCAATAGACACTTAGGATGTTTCCATATCTTGGCTATTATAGATAATGGTACAGTGAACAGAGGGATGCATATTTTTTTGAATTGGTGTTTTGGGTTTCTTTGGATAAATACCCAGAAGTGAAATTGCTGGGTCATGTGGTAGTTCTTATTTTTAATTTTTGAGGAAGCTCAATGCTGTTTTCATAGTGACCACACAAATTTATAATAAATAGGAGAAATAATTTTAAGAAATTTTAATAAAAATTCAAATTTGAGAAATTCCTTTTGAGAAAAAAAATAGCCTTCTGAGTTACTCTATCAGTATTGTGGACAGAGAATAGAGATGTTCTTTGAGCGATGTAAGTAAAAATTGGTATTGCTTTTATTAGTTTAGTTGCAGGACTGCATTTTTTCTTCTCCTGCAACACGGTAACAGATAAGAGTGACATAGGTATGTAGACTATATTTGGGTTTCACATAGACAAATGGAACTTCTGAGGCCATGGCAGGTGGCCAGACATCCAGTCCCTGCAGGTTCCCCTCATTGCAGTCACTGTTTAAATGTTGTGGCTGAGCAGGCACACTTTCTCCGATAGACTTGCCCTTGAATCTAGGCACTGCCATTAGCTGGGTGGGAGACTGAGGTGAACACTATAGTTGAGGTGTGTGCATCTTTAGAAGAAAAAATCATTAGGAAATATCACAATTTTAGTTATTTGAAATAAAATACAGTAGTTGATTTACATAAAAAGCAGAAAACTAAGCAATTTCACTAATAGCAAAGAACAACACTTTCTGCATACTGGGAATAATAAATAATTATATTAATTATAATAACAGTTACCATTTATTGAGTACTTTAATAAATAAAAATACGGATGGTCAGAGAGGGTGAATGACTTGCCCACTGTCACAAAGCTAATAAGTTGTGAAATGGATTTTACAAGACTCACTAAGCTTTGCTTCCATCATGCAATGTTACCAAAAAATAATAATAAAGCACTTTCCTCTAAACTGTGTTTACAGTATGTGTTCAATAGAGAGAATGTATAAGGCAAAAACAAAGATGCAAAGAGAAAAGTAAAAATAACTCATACTCCTACTCCCAGACGTGACTACTGATAATATTCTGAAACATTTTCTTTCAGCCCTGTGTTTTTGCTTCTTTATTTCTTAACTCAAATTTAGTTACTCTGTTTCAGTTCTCTCTAAACTTATTCTCAATTAAGTAGAACAAGTCCCAGTATTTAAATATTAAGAGAAACCACCTTGCTATTTCTTCTAAATTTCCATATAACAACACAGAGCCTTCCGTATACTTTTTCTGCCTCTTCTGTATATCAGTCTGTCTCTTCCCTGATCTCTTTGAAACCACAAACCTCTGAATTACTGTTCCTTCTCATTGCCCAACATACCTGTTTTACTAACTAGAGGCTCTTCCCTCAGATACATTTAATTAATCACTCCAGACATCCGGGAGAGGTAAATGACTCAACAACCTGACTTTTTAATTAAGCTAGACTTGTAGACCCCACGTTCAAACACAATGAACCAGAAAACAATATTTACAGCTTAATCTTTAATGAATTAATTTCCAATAACCTAACAAACCACTAATCCTGATTAATAACATAGGTAATGAACATGAGAGTTTTCAGGCTCTGATTTAAGAATTAGATGGATCTGAATTTTGATTCTAGCCTTATCACTTTCTAGCTGTGAAAATTACTTAACTTTTCTAAGTTTCAAATTCCATCTTCTGAAAAATGAGAATAACTGAAAAAATGGAGATAAAATGTCAAGGCTGCTATGGAATTAAATTTTATATATATAATATATATATAATGGAATTAAATTATATATATATAATGTATGTAAATTACATAATATAATGTATACCTAGAAATAATCAGGGCTCAACAGAAGTCTGGTCCCTAATCTCTTTAAAAAATATAGTTAATAGTCCTGACCAGTTTGGCTCAGTGGATGGAGCATTGGCCTGCAGACTGAAGGGTCCCAGGTTCAATTCCAGTCAGGGGCATGTACCTTGGTTGTGGGCACATTCACAGTGGGGGGTTTGCAAGAGGCAGCTGATTGGTGTTTCTCTCTCATCGATGTTTCTAACTCTCTATCCCTCTCCCTTCCTCTCTATAAAAAAATCAATAAAATATATTAAAATATATATAGAGAGAGTTAATAAAATGTATTACCTGTTTTTAAAAATTAAAAATGTCTTAATGATATTGAGAATAAAAATATATATGTCAAGAGCTACTGAAGTATCATGGAAATGTAATAATATATTACTATATTTTAAAAATAATTTAATTGTTCTTATTAAAAGCAATTAGGCATATGTAAAACTATATAATGAACTTGACATTTTCTAGATTCATAGTGGTTGAATATCACTAATGGCTAATTCAATATTTCATGCTTTAATTGCAAAATTATTTTCATAAGAACAAAAATACCATCAAATATATAAGTTTGAACTGCATGATCTGAGTTAATCACCATTAATTTGTATTAACTATTCTCATAATGCTGTGCTTCTAGCTATATACCAATAGATAGCAGCTCATTTCCTGATTACAAGAAAAACAATAAAGAAAATCAAATGATGGATCATGAAACACCAATCAGAAAAGATATATGCACCGCTATGTTCATAGCAGCACAATTTACCATAGCTAAGATTTGAAAACAGCCTAAGTGCCCATCAGCAGATAAGTGTATTAAAAAACTCTAGTACATCTACACAATGGAATACTATGCCGCTATAAAAAAGAAGGAACTTTTACCATTTGCAACAGTATGGATGGAACTAGAGAGCATTATGCTAAGCGAAATAAGCCAGTTGGAGAAAGATAAATATCACATGATTTCACTCATATGTGGGATATAATGATCAACATAATTTGATAAACAAGAATAGATACAGAGACAAATGGCAGGGAAGGTGGGGGGGTGGTTAGAAAGCAACCAAAGGACTTGTATGCATGCATATTAGCATAACCGATGGACACAGACACTGGGGCGGTGGGGGCTTGGGCCAGGAGGGAATGGCTGGAGGGAGGGGGGTCAATCGGGGAAAAAGAAGACATATGTAAAACTCTAGACAATAAATTTTAAAAAATGATGGATCATATAAATTCTATCCAGTAAAACAAAATAGGATGCAATACCTGCAGTCATAGAAAATAGGAATGCAGAAGGAAATAAACACAAAAAGCCAGATGACATTTTTAAAGGAGAGGTTGGGAAAGATAATAAAGTGACACATCCTCCTTGTTATACACAATGACCTGGGATAGGAAATCTATACAAAACAAGGTATCACAGTGGTTGCCAGGAGTTGCAGGAGTGGAGGGGGATGAATAAGTAGAACATGGAGGATTATTAGGGGACTGAAAATATTCTGTATTATACTATAACTATGCATGAATCCATGTGCCAGTAGCTCGATGCTGCCCTGCTGCTCTCGGGCCCACTTCTACTCTAGTATGACTTGATCTTAACGTACATCTTAATTACACCTACAAAGACCCTATTGCTAAGTAAGGTCACATTCACAGGTATCGGGGATCAGGTCTTCAACATATCTTTTATATATATACTAGTAGCCCTGCGCATGAATCCGTGTAACAGTAGCTCGCTGCCGCCCCCCTATAGCTCCCTCTGCTCCCCGCCGCCCCTCCCCTCATAGCTTGCTGCCCTGCCCCCTCCTGTAGCTCTCTGCCACCTGCTTGTAGCTCGCTGCTCCACCCTCCTGCTGATCCATGATCCGGTCGTTATGAGGTCGGTCGTTATGTAAAGACCATTTGCATACTACATCTTTACTATATAGGATGGTGAATAAATGCCATTATATATTTACTGAAACCAATAGAATATACAACACCAAGATGAACTGTAATGTAGACTATGGACCTTGGGTGACAATGACATGTCAATGTAGATTCATCAATTATAAAAAATGTATCACTCTGGTGGAAGATGTTGATAATGGGGAAGGCCGTGCATGTGTGGAGGCAGGGGCTCTATGGAAATCTCTGTACCTTCCTTTTAACTTTCCTGTGAACCTAAAACTGCTCTAAAAAGTGTCTTTTTTTAAACATGAGGTGTCAGATCAGTGAGCCCAGCTACCCTGCTGCTGTGTGTGTTTAGGGATTTGTCTTTTGATAACTCATAGAAGGACAATAGTTACTTGAGGTGGACAGAATAGGAAGAAATATGGAATCAAAAGAGACAAAAGAAAAGAAAAGCTCAGAAAACTAAAAATATAAAATAATCAATAGAGGTTATAGCCTGTGAACAACTAAAACTTGGACGTTGTGTTTTTCTCTGACCAGCTTTAGCTGCGGTGCCATTTTGACCCACGTTAACAACCTTAGGAGTAGAATAAATAAGATCAGTTCACCGAAGGACTAGACCAATACCCCCGGTGAGCTGCATGAGACATGCTCATGCTTTCATTGGGGAGATGCAGAGATGTGAGCTCCCAGAGTGAATTTAAAGGCTCATGGAGGGAGGAAACCAAGATGGCGGCATAGGTTAACGCAGGAGTTTGCTGCCTCGAACAACCACTTAAAAAATACAACTAAAAGACGGAACGGACATCATCCAGAACCACAGGAAGGCTGGCTGAGTGGAAGTTCTACAACTAGGAGGAACCGAGAATCAGAGGAGGCGCAGTGCTGAAGTAAAATACTAAGGTGCGGAGTGCGCGCGGCGCGGGCTGGTGGCTGAGGGCG
>NW_005371106.1:711657-738799 GCF_000412655.1 Myotis brandtii | reverse complement strand
GGAAAAAAGAGGAACAAATGTAATAATCTGAACAATAAAGATTTATTTTAAAAAAAAAAGGCTCATGGATCTAAGTCCCCTGGGAAGATTCAACGACCCAAGGACAAAGCTGGCAGGGCCTACCTCACTCACCTCAAGACGCTCTCTCTCTCCTGCCCTTGGCTAATGTCCCCCTAAGTGTCCTCTATTCTTCTGATGTCCACAAAGGGTATTTGCTGAGAAAGTGGCTCTGCAGAACGATATGGGCTGTGCCATTCATCCTGCCAGGGGCTGGCTGACAGGTGTGGTAATTAAGAATGGAAGAAATGCCAACCGCGGAGCAGATTGGAGTAAAAGACTGATTACTGGGCCAAGCAAGTTGCTTGCCTTTCTTGTGAGAGCCTCCAGGGTTCGGGAGCCTGGCTTATGATAGAGTGTGGGCAGCAGAGACTGCAGATAAATAAATGTCTCCTTCTGGACAAATCTGTGATCTGCAGTGCTCACGGCGAGGCACAGTCCAGCGGGTCTGGCATCCGTGGGGATGGATGGCCCGTGACAGAGGCTTAGCGTTGAATCGAGATAACAGTCTGCAGGCTCAAGGAAGGAATTTTTTCTGTGTGACTAGAACCTGCAGGGAGACCAGGCTGCTTTTCTCCAAAGATGCCGCCGTTCAGCACCCAGGTCAAAGCATGAAGCAAAATGAGGAAAATCAGGAAAGAGAAACCTGAAGAAAATGACCTCCCAGTGTTCTTGAAAACATCAAACACTTCAACGGAAAAGAAAACGCTTGCAAGGATGCGGCAAACTGCTCTCACCACATGGGAAAAAGAACTTACATACTCATCCTGAATACCAAAGTTCCAGGGGAGAAAGGACCAAACTGTATTCTGTTTTCTTCCTGTTCTCATCCTCTCTGAGCCTTATTTTGAATTCGGTGGAGGAAAAGTGTACTACATTTTATACAGAATCTTTTTTCTCTGTCAAGTTGTAAATTGCTTCGAATAGCTTTTCATGATTTTTTAATTTCACCAACATGAAGCTGGTAATTATTTATGGCTTATCACACCTGAGACAAGGTTTCTGGAGATACAAGTAATTTAGATGTAAAGTAATTTCTCCTGAAATAAAAGTTTACTTCCTAATCATGGGAAGATTTATCTTGGCTCTTTCTGTATCTTGCTAATAAAGCCGAAGTCCTCGGTGAGGCTTTATCTGTTCACATTTTAAGGAATGTAGAGCTAGAAAACAGATACAATTCATAGTAAGGGCATCCTCAATATATATAGATTAATTGACTTATAGATCACAGACAGACTATATGAAATATGATTCACTCAGAAGATGGACATGGCCTACAGCTAGGAGCTCACTTGACATCGTCCCCAGACAGGACAATCGAAGGCTCTGAGCCTCTGGTACACTCTAGGTCTCGTGCTTTGTTTAAAAACAGTGAAGAGTGCAAATTAAGGGAGAAATAAACTACTAAACATGACATTTTGTTTCTAGCTGGCAAAGTGGCTGAATCTTATAAAATTGGGTGTCTCGGTAAGCCAGGGCTGGGTAACTGTGAATGAATGTCATGTAGGGCACATGGTCCTTCTTACTATTCAAAGGCAGCTTCCCCACGGCCTACTAAATGTCAGAAGAGTCCATAGAAATATGAGGACTTGTTAATAGAAAGCTGAAGCCTATGCTTGCTGTTAAATGAATGCAGAATGGTAACAGCTCCTTTATAAATACCTGGGTATTAAAGTATTTAAGGCTTAAAAGAAAATGTCCCCAAAGTCAGTTTCCCTAAATATAGCAAATGTTACATTTATCCTTGCCCATAGATTTCTTCTTTAGGGTCGGAGAGGATGGAAGGAGATTTAATTCACTGCCCAGGATACTGTTCTTAGATGTGTGCCTGTCCATCTAAAAAGCTTTGGGCAAATCATTATTTCTTATCCCAGCTTCTGGAGATCTGCAGCAGTGTCAAATCATGCAAATGATTTTAAATGGGAAAAAGAGATAGACTGCCATTTAATGGTAACTAACCCTTACTGAAAACATACTGTATGTTAGGTGGCATGCTAAGGGCCTCATATGTGTTATGGTATTTAATTACTAACCACTTAAATAACCCCAGACAGTGAGGACAGACTGTTAAGTACTTGTTAAATGACACAGTAAGTGACAGTGCTTGGGCTGGAATCCAGGTGGTCCTTGGAGAGCCATGCCCATAATCACTACACCCACTGCATCTACAAGGTGATCTAATTCAGCTGATATATATCAAAATGATCTGCTTACATCACTTGTTAACCCCTTTTAAGGAAATGTCTTATTTTATACTAGAGGCCCAGTGCACGAAATTAGTGCACTGGTAGGGTCCCTAGCGGCTCCTGGCTGCCAGCCTGGGCCTCCCTCCCTTCCCCCAGCAGCCCACACCCCTGGTCCAACTCCCAGAAGAACTCTGGTTAAGGGGACAATTTGCATACTATGCTTTTATTATATAGGATGTAAATATACATACACCAAAAATGATAAATTAATAACTTAGATGATGGTGATTTACAGTAATAATAAAAAATCTCCAATTGACAATTAATCCTCAAATTTGGAGCTCTTAATTTAAGGGCCAGAGATGGTATTTAAGAATTTTGTGAACTCCAGAAATTATATGCAAAAGTATGGGTCCACAGCTTTCTTTGTGTCCTCAGAGAGATTTAGAATTCCACAATGAAAAGAGCCTCGCCAGGTCACCTGGGAAACCCAAAAGGGGAGAGGAGTGAGGTAAGAATTGTGTAACAAAAAGGCTGCACTGGTTAACCTCCAGGAAGAGGTCAAACAACAGCTGACCACTGCTTCCTTACAGGGGATATAGACACATTACAACAGCTCACACTCACTGAGTGCTAACTAACTGTCAAGCACTAAGCACTTTGTTATCATGATTACCCCAGGCAGTCAGATTCCAGAACTGTTACTTGTTACCCACTTTGTAATACTGCCTCGTGCTGATAAGGAGTTGACTGCTGGCGATGTGGAAGGGGAAGAGGAACTGATTTATCAAGTGATAATTAGCACACAGTTACCAGCATCAGCATCCTTCTGCCTGCTGATTTTTTTCCTCCCCAGAGAGAGGGATATATGTGCTCCTGGGTATGTTTGTGAGCTGTGGGGTCAAGTGCCAGCTAAAGGGCTACCTGGGTTTATGGGAGGGCTGGAACTTGCAAGGGGAGCATGGCAACATGGGGTGGGGGCAATAAATGGGAATCTGGTAAGGAAAAACTGGAACAGTTAGGTGGAAATAGGTCAGTTGGAGGATTTAACCCCAATAAAAATCAATAATAAAACAACTTTGTGCCAAAGAATCATTTTAAGTTTGGATATAAAAATGGAGGAGATTCTTGGAAAATGAGCCTGATTGGAGATTAAAGGAGGATGCAATGTCAGATGATGCTGAGAATGGAGCGAAGTATGTGTGTTGAGGCGGCAGGGGTAGCGTGGGAGTCCTGAGCAGGCTTACAATTGCATATTAATTCCCACATTTGCTCTCACCGAGACGCAGTTCTAGCCATTTCTAAAGTGAAAATGTTAAGGCCGAGGAAGCTTCCTACCTGGTTGCAGGGGACTCGCCATCAACTGGAAGCACCTGATATAAAGCTGTTGCCCCATGGTTCCTGCAGCCGACTGTGCCATGTAAGTGTCGTGACCTGCCCAAGGTCACACAGTCAGGAAGTGGTAGTGACGCTGGGATTTGAACCGAGATCTGTCTTCAAAATCCACATTCTGCCGAGGACACAGAAGTTCACACGAGGCCTGCCTGCTAGTAAATATCAGGGGAGTCAATAAAAATATTCAGTGCTGTTCTCACCAAAATAAAATCATCATTGACCAGTATTGATTCGCTATTCAGAGTCTGAGCAATACCGCTTCAACCCCTGGGGAGCTTAATAGGAATATGTTAGAGCTAAGCCTCACTACATACATATTTCATTTTGATTGTTTTTTGACTATTTTCTTCAAGTTTCATTAAACTACTTCCTTCTCCTTACTTCTGTCGTTAGTATTATCGCCAAACACAAAAATCTCTTTATATAGGAACTTTTGGTATTATGGATTTTTAATTATGCAGTTATCACACATAAAATCCTAATATAGCTATTATGGAGATGGCATCTTTTTCATTCCTGCTAGGAATTTTAAGGTTAATATAGTACAGGAAGGATCCAATTTCTTCCCCAGACAAGTTGGCTCCCTCAGGTCCTACAAATAGTCTTTCTAGGCACAGGTGTCCAGCAAGCCTCAGAATAGTTCTTCTGGCCCGTTTGAAAGATTTAATCATATTAATTTGTTTTCTTTATTTTATTTTTGATATTTGAAATACAACTTTATCCTGATTCTAAATGAAAAGGAATGGGAACCACCGTAACAATCAAGGTCTCGCCACTGAATGTCATGATGTGACTGCAGCAGTCTTATTGTTGAAACTCAATAAGGAAACAACTGCGTTCCAAAACAGCTAAATATGTAGGTCCAAAAAATGAAGGTATTAACTCCCACATTCACCTGGAAGCCTTCATCTCCTTCAGCATCCCAAAGATCGAGACCAGGCTCCTCTCAGCCACATGATTAAGTGGCAAACACACTGCACCTGTGACTCTGACAGCACAGTTGCCTCTGAACTAGACTTCTGACGCTGGGCTGCAGCTTCCCTTCCTCCCAGGCCGTCAACCTCACCCAGGAGAGCTGTGGTCTGAGCAACCTCTGGGTCGCGCTCATACCGTGCTGCCAGAGCTGGGTCCAGGACAACCTCTGGCGGGGCAAGAGCAGGCATGGCGGCAAACTCCCAGGTAGGGTCTCCAATTAGCGTCCTAGCAAGCCAGAGAAGGGCTTTCAAAGCGGTAGTTGCTCTTGGCAGAAATGCCATAGTACCGAAGGTTCTTCTTTCGGTGGAAGATCATTGGTTTAGCCTTAACTTTCCTGTCCTTAATATCTACTTTGTGGCCACACAACGTGATGGGGATGTTTTCCCACACTCATACCAGATCTCTGTGCCGGTTAGCTCATTCTCGTAAGTAACTCTGGAAGTGGCATTAAACATCGTAATGGCACACTGGGCTTGGATGCGATAGCCGGCTCTCAGTCTGCTGAACTTCTCCTGGCCCGCTGTATCCCACACATTGTCTCTCTGTTGGTGTGGAACACAAAGGGAGGGACCTCAACACCCAGGGTGGCTACATACTTCTCAAATTCACCGGTCAGCTGATGTTTCACAAATGTACCTCCCCAGTCCCACCAGCACCATGCAATACAAGTTTGAACTGAATTTGGGGTCCTCCTTGGCCAGCCATGGTGAGGTTACTTCCAGAAGCATCTCCAGGCCCATCGGTCTGAGAGCTCTTAACTTTCTTTTAGATTAGGAAGTCTAGAGATTTACATAAAAGATAGCACAGAGCTTCTGTCACATATTTCTTTAATTTCAAAAGCATAGTAACAATAACACATTTGTTAGCACATTAAAGATACTAGACAATGCAACAATAAAAATCAATAATCTGTAACCCCACCTTTCTCCTGTGACCACTGTTAGCAGGTTAGTGTGCCTTCTGTCTTTTTCCTCTGGCATATTTTTTATCTGATTATAGTAACACTAGATATTTAATTTTGTATTTTGCTTTTACATGTTAATATTATACTCTAAGTATTTTTTCACATTATTATATAACCTTCAAAGAATTATTTAAGGGCTATAAAATACCATATCAAGTAAATGTGTCATGATTACAGAATCTCCCACTTGATGCCAATTCAGTCATTTCTATTTTTATATTATAAATAGTTATGAATATATTCATCTATATAGATTATTTTTCCATTTTTGGTTTTATTTCTATGCCTCTTGATATTACTGGGAGATATTGGCTGCTACAAAAACTTGGGGTGGGTAAAAACTCATGGGGACTAGGATAAATGTCTGAAAGTATGACAATACAGAGAAGAAATGCACTTGATAATAGGAGTATAGGAAGTCCGCTGCTGTGTTGCACATAAAGGCTGAATTATACTGAAGTGAACTGTCTTCTGCAATATGTTAAAGTTATAAATACTGCAAAAGGATTAAAGTCTTACATAAGAATTCTAGCAGATACATAATTCTAAATTGCTTTCCCAAAGTGTTCTATCAATTTATAATACCCCCAGAAATGAATGATGATGACATTATTTCAGCACCTTCAGAAGAATTATATAGTATCAGTTTTTAAACCTTTGGTAATTTAATGAGAAATACTTGGTTCTCATTTACATTGATTTATAGGCCAGTTGAACTTGTAACTATATGTTGTGTCTGGAATACATGCTTATTGCTTTCTGCCAATGAGTTTCCCTGGGCACATTCCCCTTGCAATCTACTTCTGCCCAGGCTCCCCCAAATCGAAGGACCCATATTTCTACCTCTCAAGAGTTTTACTGTTATCCATGGTGTTGTTTACACTTCATTTACATCGTCACCTCCTCATAGTATGGATTTCTGTCTGGTGTTTCATGTTTTGCAAACTGCTGTGTAACACTGTGATGCTCTATGAATAATAAATCACAGAGTCCTGTAGTCCTCTGCCAGCAGCCCCCTGATCAAGGGCGGCTTTCAACTGCCTTCGAGTGAGTAGACATAAAGAAGAAAAAGAAGGAACGCTCTCCATGGTTTGGTTGTTTATCTGTCGTGATCAAACAGGTGGCTGACAGGGAGGCATCAGAAACACAGCCCACACCAGCTCGCAGAGACTGTTTCCTGGTGGATGCTCAGGGCAGAGCTCCGCACAACCTAGACAGCTGCTGCGAGATCTCGCTCAGGTGCCTCACAAGGTGGGAAGACTCAGTACCCCTTAGCCCAGTGGTTCTCAACCTTCTGGCCCTTTAAATACAGCTCCTCATGTTGTGACCCAACCATACAATTATTTTCGTTGCTACTTCACAACTGTAATGTTGCTACTGTTATGAATTGTAATGTAAATATCTGATATGCAGGATGGTCTTAGACGACCCCTGTGAAAGGGTCATCCAACCGCCAAAGGGGTCGCGACCCACAGGTTGAGAACCGCTGCTGAGCCTTTCCTGTTTATCAAGAGACCCCGTAAGTGAAGATGCCCCTCATCTCAGCGACTTTAGGCAGAGGGAGCTGGAATACGTTTAGGTTTCAATGGCAACATTTCCACTAGAGGGTTTGAGCCAAGAAGCCGCAACTTTCTCAGGAGGAATCATTCAGTTCACCTACTTTTCAAACAAGGTCAAAAATATAAAACTTCAATCCATTGTTTTCACCATTTTAAAAAGAAAAAACACTTTTCAATTCAATATCATGGCCAGTTGTTAGAGAGATCAGAAGAAAAAAGTGGGTATGATAGAGAAAGAAAGGAGAAAACTATGTTGATGAAAGAGAAAGGAAGAGAAATAGAGAAGTAGGGGTAAAACTAGGTAGACATTATTGGGGGGGGGGCGGTGATAATATTGTTGACAAGGGAAAAAGGAAAAAGGAACCCTTGGAAGGAAATGGATACAGAATAGCATCCAGGTAAGGGGAGTGAAACACAGAAACTTTTGTTGCTATGCCTATCTAGCTAGGCAATTTCACCTACCTTTCTAAATATTTGTGTTTTCCAAAAAATATATTTGGAAATTTTTTTAATGTTATGGTGCTGTAGAACACTTTAAATTTACACTAAGGTAGAAGGAACAACACTTTAAATGTACACTAAGGTAGAAGGAACAATTACCATTATTAGACCAAATCTGGGTTTATCTCTGTACTTAGTCACTACCCTATCCCTGCATCATTTCCATGCAGACTCTAGATATTATACCATTTCAATTTATCAGTATAAATTTCTAAAGCATGATGTATTTTAAAGTATATTCCCACAATACCATTATCACATCTATAATAATAAAAGCATAATATGCTAATTAGACTGGATGTCATTCCAAATGACCTTCTGGAAGAAGCCAGGCCTGCGAGGGAAGCCCGTGTCCCCAGTGCCAGAGGGAAGCCAGTGCCAGCATCCAGGGGAAGGAAGGCCTACTCTTTCACGAATTCGTGAATTGGGCTTCTAGTTTAATATATAACACTACTTTCTAATAGTACCGAAGCATTGGTGCTCAAATTTCTAATCATCTTGTAAATGTCAATGCTAATGGTTTTGCTTATTTTTATTGGGGTTGTTGTTTCTTGAATGTATAGCTAAATAAGATCCATAGAGATTGGTGATCTGTCTTTTAAGTCTCTTTTTACCTATGGATTCTCCTTCTAGCTCTGTATTTCCATGTAATTTATTGTAAAGAAATCACTCATTTTGTCCTATAGAATTTCCTACATTTTAGACTTGCTGATTGCATTCCCATCATGTTGTTAAACATGCTTCTCTCTCCTTTGTATTTCTTAAATTGTTGGTTGGATGTAGAAAGGTGACCAAACACAGATCAGCTTTTTTTGGAAGTCTATTTCGTAGGTTATGTTTTGTTCTCACACTGGTGAACAAATAATGTTTAATAGTCTCTATTTTGAGGTTTTTAGTAACCATGAATGATTGATGGCTAGATCCATTAATTCAATGGAGGTTGCAAATGGTACTATTATAATTTTGTACTCTCTTATTTTTTATGAGCTGAAAACTTTCATAAAGGTAAATCATTTCATCAACTTTTCATTTATGTGGTGAATTAGTTCTCATGGAAATGATAGGATACATTTTTTAGAGTTTTTTGTTGTTGTTTGTTTTGTTTTGTAGTTTATTTGCCAGGTTTCAAAATGATTTTATTCATTAATATCCTCTAATAGTGACCAATGGGAATTAAAAAATATCTTTATGAGCATGTAGATTTAACCATAATTTATGCTTTAATACTTTGTAGTTTCTTCTTTATTGATGTTCAAATCATCCTATCTTTAGCCAGTAGGAGCCTATTTAAGTTCCCTCCTCAATCCTTTGACATTACTTTATAGTCTTTGATGGTGTCATTGCTTTCTGATAATGACAAGATGTTCCAAGCTTATCTTTTACTTTTCCTCCCCAAATGTGGAATCAGTCAGTTCTCCAAGAAGCCTTGGTTTCTTGTAGTGAAAAATGGTATTTTAATACAAAAATCTGAAAGTTAGTCATTGTTTCTAGACTTTTTAGTAAACAGAGCTATAAAACAAAAATACATATATATGCAAATAACAATAAATCATGAGTTCATCCTCATACTTCTCACTAAATTGAGGATCACTGAGATTTTACTTATTTCTTATACCTTACAGTTGTATCTCCTTCTTCTGCACAAAGAATTCCAATTATTAAGACAGTGGGAATAAGAAAAGTAGAATAGTATGCAAGTACTCATTTGCTTTATTCTACAATACACAAATACCAATCTCAGAATAATAATACCAACACTGCTATCAAAAATACCATTGCTGTAAACATTTTGGTTATTTTTTTTCTGTAATTTTTGTCCTTCGGGTTATATCCCACTAGAAAATACATGCAAATAATTGTGCTCCAAGATCACTTAGAATAGTTCTCTGTATTACTTAAAGATTTTAGAGATTGATTTTTGAAAATTAATGTTGTTTCATGATTATGCATAACATACTATTGGTTCCAAAGTCAAATGTAAAATACAAAATATTAAAATAAGTCTAGCTTTGACCCTTGTCCCTTCTTCTCTTTCCTTTTCCTCTATAAGTAATCTTTTTATAATTTATCCCTTTTTTTTAATAAAACACATTTATAGTCCCTCTTCCACCAGATTAAGCATTCATTGCAAGTATTTCCTCTCTTTTTTCCCATACATCCATATGTTCTGGAAAATGTTTCACAGTAATAGATGGGTTTTTCTTATGCTTTTCCAGCTGCATAAAACTCCTTAAGGTGGATTGCCATGGTTTATTTGTCCAGTCCTCCCTTATAGACATTTCTGCCTTTTTAGTCTTTTGCCATTACAGATCATTCCACAATGACTATCCTTGGTCATACGTTTTTTCGTATTCAGCCAGTATATCTTCAGAATAAAATTTCAGAAGTTTGGTTGCTCAGATAAGGGAAAAGTGTATTCATTATTTTGCTTGGTATTGACAAATTCTCCTTCAAAGGGTTTGCATAAGAATCTTTCCAACTATAATATATGAGTGTCTATTTTGTCACATCCATGCCAAAGAATTATGTTTTCTAACTTTTAAATGCTAGCTAATCTAATAGGTGATAAATGTTACCTTATGATGGGTGAGGTTGATTATCTTTCAACTCGTTAAAAGATATTTGTATATATTTCTTTGAACTTTGTTCATTTCTCTAGTCTATTTTTTTCTATAGAGTTCCAAACCTTTTTTCTGTTTTTAGAAACTCTTTTATAATATTAAAATGTTTTCCTCTATATTTAGAACTCATTTTTGTATTAAAGAGTTTAATCCTTTGTGTATGTTATATAATTACAACTATTTTCACTAAATTGTTATTTGTCTGTTTCCTTTGTTTATAGTGATTTTTGTTTTTTGTTTATTTGTGTGTTGTTATTTTTTGCCATTCTGAATTTTCAATGTAATTAAATTTATCTCTTCTTTTATTACTACTGGATTTTGATTTAAATTTCAGTTCCTTATGAAATTTTTCCTTTTTAATGTTTTAAGTCTGAAGAGATGGATCCAAATTTATCTTTTCCATATATTACATATATCCAATTACTTCAAAACTTTCATTCGATGCTCTATTTTTTTCTCTTTTTCTTAAGTATGTATTTGTTATTTAGAAGAATTTGTTCCAATGTTGTTGGGTTTTCTTTTTTAGTGGAACAGGTTTTATTAATTTTGAGGCATATTAGAAATTTGAAAACAAGTATATTTTCCTTGCAAGTGGTTAGATGTGCAAACTAATACTGCCAACAATAAATCCTATGTAATAAAAGCCTAATATGCTAAGTGTCCAACTATTCATTCAACCATTCAATCAGTCGCTATGATGTGCACTGACCACAAACCCAGACGCTCTGACCGGGTTTCCTTGCTGCTGGGGTCTGGCTGATTGGGACTGGGCGAGATGGGCCAGGCATGCCCTGGAGCCAACCTCCTTGCAGTCCCTCCCTGGCCTCTAAAATATTTATTTTAATTAATTTCCTTTCAATATGCACAAATCTGTGCACCAGGTCTCTAGTAAAAGAATAATAATAATAATAATAATAATAAACCCACAGTGGAGCTAAATCAAGGTAAATCAATGGTTACTTTTATTCTAATATTTTTACTCATGACCTTAACCCTTTTTTTTTGTTGTTGTTATTTTCTAGTGATTCACCACTATAAATAAATTGAAACTGAGTTGCAACCTCTCTTTCCTTTCCCCTCATTTTTCCTCAGAATCTGATTTGAAAAAATATCTTTTTACTTTTAATTAACTATAAAGCAATCAGCAATCTTATTCTGCCTCTCACATACTCTTCTCATTCTCCTTCCTGCGTTCTTTTTTCCCCCCATTTTATTTTTTATAGTGTTCTTTACCTTCATTGTCTTGTTTACCTGCTCTATCTACTTTTGTGGGTGAATTTAGAGAAATTAAAAAATGAGCCCTAGCCAGTTTTGCTCAGTGGATAGAGCGTCGGTCTGCGGGCTGAAGGGTCCCGGGTTTAATTCTGGTCAAGGGCACATGCCTGAGTTGTGGGCTCAATTCCCAGTGGAGGGCATGCAGGAGGCAGCCAATCAATGATTTTCTCTCATCATTGATGTTTATATCCATCTATCCCTCTCCTTTCCTCTCTGAAATCAATAAAAACATATTTATTTTTAAAAAATGATGCTGCTCCTAGTGCCATTTTTCCCAGGATTCTCCACTGTTTCTTGCAAAAAAATTTTTAATTTAATTTAATTTTTTTGTTTTCTCTAAACAGTAGTTCCCAAAGGGGTTAGTTTTGGAAATTTGTGGAGTTATTTTGATTATCATAGTTATTAAGGAATCCTAAAGGCATTCAGTGACTTTAGGCTAGGGGTACTAGACATCTGCAAGGCCTAAAACAGTCTCATTCAAAAAGAAATTACCCCATTTTCCACTTTTGTCCTATTTCCATGACTTTTAAATGTCTTATTACATATTCTTAAAAGTTAAAAAATGTTGATAATTTTCTATGCTTATAATTTAACTCTGCAGTATGTATAAATTCAAAGTATTTTTTGCACAGTTTCATTTCAATATTTGCTGAATTCCCACGAGTGCAATTATCATGTAACTAAGATAACTGCACTTCGTTTAGTTTGAAACTATACCAAAAGTTTTTCATCATTTGAGGAAATGGTCACTGATGACAATGCCACTCACAGTATTTGAGTAACCAATGCAAGAAACTTGTATCAAAGTACATTTGCAGCTGTTGCATTCACAGCAACTCTTGCAAATGCATCTGACGACCTCATAGTGTCGTTATCCCCTCACATGTGCATATTAAATATGTTATTTCATAATAAATCTATCTAATTACATTTACTTTTAGTTGACCTTTTAGTTCTCTTTTAACTAGGGCATATTATTGATTTTTTAAAAAATATATCAGTGAAATACCATTTCAGGATGATAAGTACTACAAAATATGTGTTTTGACCTGTGTCAGGCAACAAGTCTGACAGCGTTTTGAACTAGGGATCTGGTTGGCCCTGAAAGCCAAGTACAAGGAAGGAGCTTCTACGTTTGGACCACAGGAGCAACATCCACAGAGGTAATGATGACCAGATGTAAAAACTGCCCAAAACCCTGGTCGTGGCAGAAGCAAAGCCCTTTAAAGAGTCGTGCTCAAGCCCTGGCTAGTATGGCTCAGTGGGCTGAGCATTGTCCCATGCACCAAAGAGTTGCTGGTGCAATTCCCAATCAGGGCACATACCTAGATTGTGGTTTTATGTTTCTCTCTCACAACCATGTTTCTCTCTCTCCCTCTTTCTTTCTCTACCTCTCCCTTCCTTTCTCTCTCTCTCTCTCTCCCTCCCTCTCTCTCTCTCTCTCTCTCTCTCTCTCTCTCTCTCTCTCCCTCTCTCTCTCCTCTCTCATAAATTTTAAAAACACATATAAAAAGAGAATGCTGCTCATAAAGAAGCTTGCTCTCACCACCCTCTGAGGAGGTGTGAGGAAAAATAAAATAATTACATACAAAATGTTAAGATTCTATTGTAAACTAAATAAATATAGATTACTCACCAACTGGATAATCAGATTATATATTGGTCAATTTATGTGATGTAAGTCATATCTTTATTTATGGAATACCATAAGCCAGACTTCATTCACCCAATAAAGCTTATGGACTTTTATCAAGCATTCTAGTTGCACATGGCACTGTATTACATATTATATAAGAAAAATTAAATGAACAAAATTAGCTTTCACCAGCTCTTAGGCAGCCACATCTCTGCATGTGAGAGTGTTTTTAGCTAATATTCTGACTGCTTCTTGCTCTGTAATTCTAGATTGTGTGAGAGCAAGTTTTAGCAGCACCAAGCTAACCTGATTTGAACTCTTCTTGTTGGCTTCCAGGCTGATGTTCTCTGTGTCAGTCATTCCCCCTGGATCACAGACAAAAATATATTCTGCCAAACTAGTGAGATAGTGGGAGCATTTGATTGATAATGAGAAATGCTATGAGAATCTAGTCACAAGTGGCTATGTAAGTAGAGTATAACGTTGAAGACACCAATGATGAATTATCAGTTTGCATTTACCGTGTGATTCCACTTGGTAGGTCCCAAAGGACAGCCCATTTGCAATTGGATTTTGCCCTTGGAAGCAGCACAATTCATTCACTTTATGATCTCCTCGTGATTTTCTGACAGCTAAAATCTATATAGCTCAGACTCTGAAATACTTGTCTAACTTACTCTCAGGAAAATGTTTCCAATGCTTTCGTGGTTTGCAGTGGAACAGTCCTCTATTCTTGGGAATGATGTGTTTTCAGTTATAATATGTGGGATATTACATATTCAATATGATTAGCTTCCTGAGGGAAGGAGTTCATTTATTTCTGTGTCCCCATCACTTAGCATTATAGATGTTCACTAATGTTTATACAATTAAAATAAATGTAGAATTAATTACTAAATTAAAGGAAATAGAGAAAGTTTATGGGAGATATCCAGCAATGTGGACAGAGATAATACCTGAGCCAATTACCCATTTAATAAATACCTCTTCAAGACTCACTTCTATTCCAGCCCTTCTTTGTTTTCCTAGACCAGCATTCTCAAATTTATGATGCATGGACAACTGGATGAGAAACCTCAGGGAGTCATTCAATAGGTCTGAGATGTGCCTTGGGGATCTGAATTTTTAATAATTATTATGTGGGTTGAATTGTGTTCTCTAAAAATTTATGTTAAAGCCCTAACCCCTGCAACCTGTGAAGGTGAACTTACTTGGAAATAGGGTCTTTGTAGATGTAATTAAGATGTAAATTAAGGCAAGGTAGTCCTGGAGTAGAGTGGGCCTTTATTCTGATATGAACTGGCATTCTTATAAGAGGAGGAGAAGAGACACAGAGAAACACACGCAGGAAAGAGAACACCACAGAGAGACTGAAGGCCATGTGATGATGGAGGCAGAGATTGGAGTAATGCGGCTGTAAACCAAGGAATGCCAGTGACTGCCCTCAACCACCAGAAGCTGGTCAAGAGAGATCATGACCCGCTGACACGGGGATGTCAGGCTTATAGCCTCTACCAGGGGTCCTCAAACTTTTTAAACAGGGGGCCAGTTCACTGTCCCTCAGACTGTTGGAGGGCCGGACTATACTTTAAAAAAAAACTATGAACAAATTCCTATGCACACTGCACATATCTTATTTTGAAGTAAAAAAAACAAAACGGGAACAAATACAATATTTGCATTTGCATGTGGCCCGCGGGCCGTAGTTTGAGGACCCCTGCGTAAGAAAATTAATTTTTATTGTTTTCAGCCACGCTGTTCGTGGTCCTTCACTATGGAAGCCCCAAGGAATTAATACAATCACCTCCCTCCCTCAGTAATTCTGATGTGAATGATCATAAACTAGAGTTTGATCTTACTTAAAATTTTCATCTCTGAAAATGTATAATTATTGCTTCATTAATTAAACAGAGAAATGTAATGTTCCCTGTCTTATTGTTTCCCAACAAAATTGGTTTAGGAAGGCCTATGCATTGGCTCGGTTGAGATTTGAACACTGGTCCTCCTGTCCCATTAGCTTGTTTTTCTTCTTGCTATCCCAGTCTGTCTCACTTTCCTTGGCCTGACAAGAGACCTCCCTGAAAGCCTGCTGGATGGATTTGCCCTGTTCAGAAAAAAAAAAATTCATAGCCTACTCTTAGGTTTCTTTGGTCTCCTTGTGGTGAACAGCCAGGGGGTCAGAAAATTATATTTTTCATAATTCCTAAAGTATTTTATGTTGCCTTATAGATGCATTTTTCTGTTTCCATTAATGACTTTATTGGAATAGAAACAGCCAAAGATTATGCTCTCTCAAGGCATAATTGTAGAGTCTCAAAGATTATAACTGCTCTAAAATTGCTCCATATTAACCACACAATTAAACCTTTTCTTCTGCAAAATTCCTAGGAAATGAGGCATATGCAAAGGTTAATTGGTATCATGTTCATAGGGGCCTTTCCCCTGCTAATTTTTATAGGTTGGGCTGCAGAGTTTTGGATGAGGCAGAAATTAAGACACATTGATATAAGGTGTGGGTTGAAGATATAATTAGAGAGCATCATCAGTTCCACCTCCACACTCACCTGTCAGAGATCAGGGGAGAATCACAGGCAGCGATAAATTCAGGTTTCTTGAGCCCATCATACCTTATGAACTCAGATTCAAGAAGCGTCAGAAAGATGGGCTTCTGCTTGTTCTCAATCTTCTATGGAACACAAAAATGTTATAAAACATTTTCTTTCCTCCTCTAGAAAAATAAAAAATAAAATTGAAGTTAGGAACCTTTTCTTCAATTCCAAACCATTCACTTATCCAAAAAGCATTGTTGTCATTCAGGAATTGTGATGAGGATATAAAGATGAGAACATAAAATTCCTTCTCTCACATTTCTAACATCCAAATGGAGGAAATAACCATATACACAACTAAAATAATTAATAAGCAGAGTAACAGAGGTATAAGAAAAATGCCATTGGAGGTAGTTTCAGGGGGGCAATCAAAGAAGGCTTCACAAAGGGGGTGACTTTTGAGTGGACACTTGAAAATGAGTAAGATGCTGAAGGGCCCAGAAGTTATGGTTGGGAGGACATTGAGACAGTTTTTAAAAAGCTGTCCAATAGAACTTTCCATGATGATGAAAATGTTCTCTATCTGCATTACCCAATACATGTGGCTAATGAGTACTTGAAAATGTACATAGTATGACCAAGGAACTGCATGTTTAATTTATTTATTTTAATTAGTCTGTAATTACATTTCAACTAGTGGCTCCCTTACTGGGTAATGTTAGGTAAAAGAAATAGTATGTGCAAAGCACAGGAATCTGAAAGCATGCTTATTATCACAGAGTAGTGGGTGTTTGAGGGGATGAGGTGCTAGATTTTAACAGAAATGGTGGAAAGTGGGAGGTGATGGGGCTGAAAATGTTGGTTGGGGCTGGATTACAAATGGCCTTAAATGTCAGTAACATATGAAAGATGTGTTGAACTTTATCCTTCAGGTTATTGATGCCATAGAAACATCCTATATAATAAAAGCCTAATATGCTAAGTGTCTCGTAGTCCTGTCATCTGTTCAACCAATCAAAGCGTAATATGCTAATGATAGTTAGGAACCTTTTCTTCAATTCCAAACCATTCACTTATCCAAAAAGCATTGTTGTCATTCAGGAATTGTGATGAGGATATAAAGATGAGAACATAAAATTCCTTCTCTCACATTTCTAACATCCAAATGGAGGAAATAACCATATACACAACTAAAACAATTAATAAGCAGAATAACAGAGGTATAAGAAAAATGCCATTGGAGGTAGTTTCCAGGGGGCATCAAAGAAGGCTTCACAAAGGGGGTGACTTTTGAGTGGACACTTGAAAATGAGTAAGATGCTGAAGGGCCCAGAAGTTATGGTTGGGAGGACATTGAGACAGTTTTTAAAAAGCTGTCCAATAGAACTTTCCATGATGATGAAAATGTTCTCTATCTGCATTACCCAATACATGTGGCTAATGAGTACTTGAAAATGTACATAGTATGACCAAGGGTCTGCATGTTTAATTTATTTATCTTATTTAGTTTGTAATTACATTTCAACTAGTGGCTCCCTTATTAAGTAATATTAGGTAAAAGAAATAGTATGTGCAAAGCACAGGAATCTGAAAGCATGCTTATTATCACAGAGTAGTGGGTGTTTGAGGGGATGAGGTACTGGATTTTAACAGAAATGGTGGAAAGTGGGAGGTGATGGGGCTGAAAATGTTGGTTGGGGCTGGATTACAAATGGCCTTAAATGTCAGTAACATATGAAAGATGTGTTGAACTTTATCCTTCAGGTTATTGATGCCATAGAAACATCCTATATAATAAAAGCCTAATATGCTAAGTGTCTCGTAGTCCTGTCATCTGTTCAACCAATCAAAGCATAATATGCTAATGATATGCTAAGGCCACTATGATGTGCATTGACCACCAGGGGGCAGACAGTCGACCGGTCAATCAGTCGCTATGACATGCACTGATCACTGGGGGCAGACACTCCAACTGGTAGGTTAGCTTGCTGCTAGGGTCCGGCCGATCGGGACTGAACAAGATGGGCCAGACATGCCCTGGAGCCCTCCCACGGTCCCTCCCCGACTGGCCAACCTCCCGCATCCCTCCCTGACCCTGATCCTGCACCAGTGAGGTCTCTTGGCCTGGCCTGCACCCTCTCTCAATCCAGGATCCTGCAGGGGATGTTGGAGAGCCTTTTTCAGCCCAATCCCCCAGGCCAGGCTGAGGAACCCCACTGGTGCATGAATTCGTGCACTGGGTTTCTAGCCACGGTCCCTCCCCGACTGGCCAACCTCCCGCATCCCTCCCTGACCCTGATCCTGCACCAGTGAGGTCTCTTGGCCTGGCCTGCACCCTCTCTCAATCCAGGATCCTGCAGGGGATGTTGGAGAGCCTTTTTCAGCCCAATCCCCCAGGCCAGGCTGAGGGACCCCACTGGTGCATGAATTCGTGCACCGGGTTTCTACTTTTTTGATAAGAAAGTGATATGTTACAATCTTGTTTTAGATAATTACACTAGTTTTGGTTGGTTTTTATACATATAGTATTTGGAATCATAGTGACTTTATGTCTATGGCAAGGGGGTTGGGGCCACTTGGGTTATGGGTGCTTCTTCTTCCCCCATAACAGCTCTGGGATTCCAAAATGAATGCTGAATTACAACATGTGGCAAAAACCTCATTCAAGTGTTTTTGTAAGATATAAACTAATTAAGGGCACAGATTTCTTAATATAGGGAACTGATCTACCACTGGTTTCATCATCTTTACAAAACACTTGGCATCTAAGTACTCATAACATATGAACAGTAAATATGTTTTATTTTGTAGATTATTAAAAGAATACTTAAAATTAATAATCATTCTCCCTTCCAAAATCAGTCCCTTACTTGCCTTCCCTTGGAAATATTTTCTAGTTCTGTTTTTAAAAGAACAAGGTATGGGTATGAAAAAGGAACAACATGTTTTGGAATAAATTTGTCATATCTAAAGCATTGTTTTTATAAATCTAACCTTTCTATAGTACTCTCTCTGATATGACCTCTAACAATCCTAAGAGAAACCCCGAGTTTGGTGTTACAATGTGAAAGGTCATTTGTGCCATCCTTTTTCCCTTATAGGCAAAAAACATGAGTGTCAAGTTCAGCAGTTTCTTCAAATTATATTTAAAGAGAGAACTTCCTGGCACCAATAATTTTTACATGTTTAAATTATTTTCTGAGAAATAGCACAGTCACTATTTCCTACAACAAATCTTAAATAAAATGGAATGACATTTCTCAGGTCAGAATCTCCTGGAATCAAGTACCATATGATCTTTTGGAATTTTCATTGGAAGCAAACTGTGTTTCTCTGCCTGAAGATAGAAACAGGCTGTGAATGGCGTGAAGGGCCTGAATTATAATTGGGTTCCTGCTCTACTGATTGGATTTGACAAATCATGCAACAAGCAAGTGGAACGAGCTGAAAATATTTTTGCAAATTGTTTAGAAAGTATCATCAGGGAACTGATAACTGATTTGATGTATTTTGAAAGCAAGGGGGATACAGGAATCAAGATTGAAACTGAACTTTCTGCTGAGGCAGCTGGGTGGTGTCATTCACAGAAGTAAAATATACTTTGTTCACTCAACAAATGGTTGACCGGTGCAAACTAAAAATTGCTGGTGCTGTTCTAATGAAGATAAACAGCAGTAAGTATTTCAAAGGCCTCTCTGTCATTAAGCTTGCATTCCAGCTGGGAAAACAGATCATCAATTAGTTCAATTTGGGACATAGTGAGTTAAAAGTATCTCAAAGTGGAAATGTCCAGATGACCACTGGTTATAGGGGATAAAGTTGGAAAGAGATCTGGGTTGTAGGAAGAGATCGGAAGTCATGTGCACATAAATGGTTGTTGAGGTGGTAGGAGAAAATATAAGGATAAGATTCCCCAAGGAGAGAACATAAGGATAAGACCCAAGGCAATCTATAGATTCAATGCAATCCCGTTAAAATACCAGCAGCATACTTCAAAGACCTAGAACAAACTCTCCAAAAATTCACCTGGAATAAAAAAAGACCCCGATCCCTGACCAGTTTGGCTCAGTGGATGGAGCGTCGGCCTGTGGACTGAAGGGTCCCAGGTTCGATTCCAGTCAAGGGCATGTACCTTGGTTGCGGGCACATCCCCAGTAGGGGGTGTGCAGGAGGCAGCTGATCAATGTTTCTCTCTCATCGATGTTTCTAACTCTCTCTCCCTCTCCCTTCCTCTCTGTAAAAAAAAATCAATAAAATATAATTTAAAAATAAAGAAATTTTTTTTAAAAGACCCTGAATAGCTGCAGAAATCTTGAGAAAGAAGAACAAAGTTGTAGGTATCACAATACCAGATAGCAAGCTATACTACAAAGCCACTGTTCTCAAAACTGTCTGGTACTGGCCAAGAACAGACATATAGACCAATGGAACAGAACAGAGAACCCAGAAATCCCAAATCATTATGCTCAATTAATATTTTACAAAGGAGGCAAGAGCATACAATGGAGTCAAGACAGACTCTTCAATAAATGGTGTTGGGAAATTGAACAGGTACATGCAAAAAAATGAAACTAGACCACCAATTTACACTATACACAAAAACAAACTCAAAATGGATAAAGGACTTAAATGTAAGATAGGAAATCATGAAAATCCTAGAAGAAGCCATAGGCAGCAAAATAGCAGACATTTGTTGTGGCAATATCTTTACCAATACAGCTCCTAGGGCAATGGAAACTAAGGAGAAAATAAACAAATGGGACTACATCAAAATAAAAAGCTTCTGCACAGCAAAAGAAACCATCAACAAAACAACAAGAAAGTCCACTGCATGGGACTTTTTGCCACTGTTATATTTGATAAGGATTTAATCTCCAAAATTTATAGGGAACTCATACAACTTGACAAAAGGAAGATAAACAATCAAATCAAAAAATGGGCTAAGGATGTAAATAGAACTTTTCAAAAGAGGACATTCAGAAAGCCAAGTGACATAAGAAAACATGCTCAAAGTCACTAATCATCTGAGAGATGCAAATCAAAACAACAAGGCACTATCTCACCCCTGACAGAATGGCTATCATCAACAAATCAACAAATGACAAGTGCTGGAGAGGATGTGGAGAAAAAGGAACCCTCTTGCACTGCTGGTGGGAATGCAAACTGGTGCAGCCAGTGTGGAAAACAGTATGGCATTTCCTCAAAAAATTAAAAATGGAACTTCCATTTGACCCAATAATCCCACTTCTAGGAATACATCCCAAGAAAACAGAAACACCAATCAGAAAGGATATATGCACCCCTATGTTCATAGCAGCACAATTCACCATAGCTAATATTTGGAAACAGCCTAACTGTCCATCCATCAGCAGATGAATGGATTAGAAAACTGTGCTACATCTACATAATGGAATACTACGCTGCTACTTGTATGCATGCATATGAGCATAACCAATGGACACAGATTGGGGGGAGGGGTGAGGGCATGTGCTGGGGGTTAGGGGCGGCCGGGAAGCGGTCAATGGGGGAAAAAGGAGACTTATGTAATACTTTAAACAATATAGAATTTAAATTTTAAAAAAAAGAAGAAGAAATAAGGAAAGATGTATACAGAGAAGTAGAGGAAGAGTCAGGAGAACAGACTACCATGGAGGTCCAGTGAAGAACGGTATTTTAAAAGAAAGGAATAACTAGCAGCATCAATGCTGCCAAGAAGTCAAGGACCAGGAAGTCTCCACTGAATGTAGCATCGGGAAAGGCAGGGCCCTCAGCTGGTAAGGAAGAAAGCCAGGTTGAATTGGGAGGAGGGATGGTTAGGAAATTAGATAGAAGAAACTGTATACATGTAGATATTTCTCCCAGAAAATATATTTTGAGGAGAAAACATAGGACTATAGGTGAAGGTTAGGAACATGGTAATATTTAAATGTTCAGAGGAGAATAAGTGATAAAAGGAAGAAAATACAGATACAAGACAGAAAAGGAATAGTTGTTAGGCAAGGATCCAAGAGGAAGACAGTTCCGGAGCAGAGAGTGAAGGGCCAGCCCTGAATGTGGGGAAAGAAACACCTTCATTGTAAGAGTGTGGAAGAGGAAGAAGGTCGATTTTGTGTGTGCCAGAGAGTGAAAGCGACAAACCTGGAGAGGCAAGAAGAGGAATTTATACTCTGTGCTCCGTTTGGACTTCATCTTATAGGAGATGTGTGTGGATCCTCTGAGGGTTTCAAGCAGGGAGATGCCTGGGCAGGCTTGTCTTTTAGTTGTATTAATCTGGCAGCAGTCAGTTATGCATTTGAGGGGAAGAAGACATGAAATAAGCTACCGATTTGAAGAACTCTGTAGTAATCTGGGAGTTTCAAGGATCCTGAGCCAAGTGGTGATAGGAAAAAGCATTCAGAGTCAAAGTTAATGAATAATTGGGTGTGGTGAAGGAAAGAGAAGGAAAACATGAATGTCCTCAGATGTCTTGCAGATTCAATGGCAGAGAATTCATGAAGAGAAAGTTTAGGGAAATAATAAGTTACACACTGGAGATGCTGAATGATGTGTGTATACGACAGCCAGTGGGTATGTCCGGCAGACAGTTGGATGGGTGAATCGGAGGCTCATGAGGGGGAACTGGGCAAGAAGCATGATTAATGATAGTAATGTTTGCTGATATTTATTTAGACTTGACTATATGCACATGCTTCACCAATCTATCTTATTCTCATATCAACTCTGTGAGGCAGATATTATAACTCCCATTTTATAGATGAGTTAGCTTTTCCTTAATCACTTAGGTAGTGAGTGGCAGAATCGTGATTCAAGTCCTGTTCAGAAACCATTGGTGCCGATGTGCTAAATGAATCTGTAGGCCTAGAGAAGGTTGCCCAAGGATAGTGTGTAGGGCAGGAGAAGGGAACGTGAATAACAAATTTCAAGGAGTGAACAAAAGAAGATACTAAGCCGGCAACAGAGAAAGATTACCTGTGTACTAGAATTTGGCAGATAATATCATGCCCTCTCTATTCTTGCCACACAAACATTCTAACTCAATGTTCTGATGTACAGGGCTTTCTGTACATGTCCCAACTGTACATATCTTCAGTTGTAGCAAAATTAAAATTTACCTATTGATTGTAATTTAGCCACACAGCTTTGAAGGTGACAAGATACACCTTAACTCAGAGAACCAGTTGAGAACTACAGCTCTTCTCTGCCAGGTTCTTCACCTTAAAATGGCCACCTGGTTCCACTTGGTCCTGGCTTGCGGCCAGACTTCAAACTCTAGGTGTACATTTCCATTCCGAGATGCCTCCCTGGACTTAGAATTTCCTTTGGGTTGGGTACTGCTTCCCTCAAGATCCCTAACATTCTGTTTCACCAGCCAAGAAACTTGTGTTCCGTAATTACTCTTTTTTTAAAAAGATATATTTTTATTGATTTCAGAGAGCAAGGGGGAGAGAGAGAGAGAGAGAGAGAGAGAGAGAGAGAGAGAGAGAGAGAATAAATGATGAGAACCATTGATCGGCTGCCTCCTACATGCTCCCTAATAGGGATGGGGCCCACAACCCAGACATGTGCCCTGACCATGACTTCCTGGTTCCTAGGTCAATGCTCAACCACTGAGCAACACTGGCCGAGCTTACTCTCTTTCTGAGTAGATACAGCCGCAAGGAACAATACAGCCATTCTTTCCAGTGATCTCCTTCTTCAGTGCTTTAGTCTTCCTTGTCATTAGAAAGGTTATTGCTGTTATGCTCTGTAAGAATATTCACTACCATCCCTGAATTATAATCAATTTTTGAAAAGAGTATTACAAGCAGTTTCCTGCTGCTGCTGCCTTGCTTGGGAACTGCAATGCACCAAGTGAATGAGTGCAGCTCTAATGGATTTCCTTTGGATAAGCAGGGATTCATGCCAGGTGGCGGCTCAAGAATTTCTGGGAATGTGTCAGAATTCCTGGGCATGGTCATAGCAGGGGTGGTTGATAGTTTGATCTGAGAAGGTGCTTAGCGCTGTCTCCTAAAACATGCTCGAGAGACCGGCTAACAACGTTAAAACTTGTGACTTTGTGTTCTGTGGAGCTCGAATGGCCTCATAAATCAGACGTGATTGTTTCCAATAGCTCCCAGCAAAGGAAAAAAGAAAGAAAAAGACATGCTGAGTATATTTGTGTGAGGCTGTCCTATAAGTGTCTTAGAATAGCAGCAGTGTATTTCTGAAACTTACCCATTCATAGGCACAGGCCACTAACATATAGAAAGAAGGCTGGGACCTTCTCTTTTCTTTTTTTCCTGATCAAGATGGACTCTCTATTTCATTGTGATCTGTCTCCTCCATTCTGTTGTGATTAAACACTGAAAAGGATAAAGGTTTCTTCTTCTCAAGTTACCCCTGCAATCTTAGTGGGTATTCAAGTAGCCCATGTGTAATGGGTCTTCAAGCCAGTGAGGCAACACCCATGACAACAATCCAGAAAGGTACGAGGTGTCACCACCCAGGCATGAGGCTGGGCCACGGCTGGATGATTCTGCCGTGGTTGACGTGTGTGTGAAATGGCGGGCCATCATTTAAATGGGGCTTGATTGATTGGCAAGTTGAAAAATCCCTTAGGACAAAGTGCAGTTCATGACAAGATTAGTATCTGATTGTAGTTTTACGTTATTGCTCCATCAGAAGCAATGCCACTAATGCAGACGTTTAATTCAGGAAAACCTTGGAGAGCCTCTCTCCCCTCCTTATTGATGTCAATTTAAACTATTAAGGTAAGAAAGAATGAAAAAATTAAACCTGAATGAGTCTTCTACCCTAGACACTGGGCTTACCCATTCTCTTCCAGATATGCAAATGCCCACATGAATGCATCCTTGAGGGACCCATTTTTTGAACTTTTAAATCTTAGTTTATCTGCCATCCTTTCCTGAATATCCAACAGAAGTTGTTAGACTACATTTTTCACAATCCAGCTGAAAGTGCAATATCTTAAAGTAACTTAAAATAAATATGTTGTGGTTCAGGGCTCCATAAACCTATCTAATGAGAGTACCAGTCCCCTGTGGGCCTACACAAAGGGACTGGTGATATGCCATGTAATAGTTCCCCAGCCTGTTAACATATCTCTCTGAGAAATTCGTCTCCCTTGAAGGACTGTGAAAAGAGACAAAGGATGAATAAATGTTTTTAGAATGGTTAGGGCAGATATGTTTCCCTATATGGAGGGGGGAAATCAGGTTGAAGGATATTTTTTAAATGCCTTATTATATCGATTCATTCTTTTATTTATTTATTTAGCTTATACCATATACTAGGCACTATGGAATGGCTGGTATATGATATAAGAAAGGGACAAGACAATGCCTCTGACTTCAAGGAGTCACTAGCAAATTGTGCACACAACTAGCTATGAACTAAATGGAAATATACAGTGGGTTGCCAGCCCCCAAGGAACTCAAACTATGATTAAAGCAATATGACAAGTCCTTGAAAGACCCAGTGTCAGAGGACACTGGTGTGAACCATGAGAACTCTAGAAGGTTAGAGAAAGTCCAGATTGATAGGGAATGGAGCAAACAGGAAGACCTAGCTCAGAGATGCGTCTTGATCTGGACTTTAAAGAGTGAGCATCATTTGGACAGGGAAGAGAGGGAAGGTCATTTGAGGCAAGGAAAAGGCAACAGTAAGGCACTGAGCTGGGAATGAACATTGTTTGGAAAACAAGAAGGAGATTAATGTGTCTGGAATATTGGGTGGAGTGTCAGATGAGGTTGGATGAGCAAGAGGGTACCAAAAATGATGTTCTTGGGCATTTGAACTTGGTCATAGGCAATGGGGAACTCCTCAGTTTTAATCCAAATGGAGGCTTTATAAATGCTCCATAATTTTTCCTGCCTTGTGAAAACTACATTGCTTTTTCATTTCTAAGCTAAAGTAGAGAAAGCATTAAAAATTCAATCAACCATATTTACTTTGCTATGAAAAATGTGAGGAGGAAAATGTCTGACAACAATGGCTAAAGAGAGATGGATTTTGATGAAAGTCCCTGTCTCTTGTGTTCATTCATTCCCACCTTTATAAATATAGGTGGGCACAATCCAGCCAGAGAAAAATTGTAAACTTCTGTAGAAATACTTTAGTGTCATTTGATTAAATTCCTACCCGCCACAAAGCACTTTTCTTCTAACTACGATTTCTCGATCCTCCATAATGGTGTTTCTCAGTACAAAAAGAAACAGAGATGAAATATCAGAGTTTGGACAAAAAAGATTTGAACTTTCTTTTTATTGTTGAACTTAGTGCTCCAGGCAAGTCCAGGAAAGTGAATGTGGGCACTTTATTATCAAGACTAACAATGTAACTTTTTTGGAGTGAGGTATGGAGTGGGGTTGAAAGAGGGCCATTTCCTGATGGCTAGAAAAAAATATTCAAATATTCACTTTTTTACTAATTCACTGTGTTTTATAATTTAATTATGATCTTTTGCACAAGCTATTTGGCTTAATCAATAAATGTTTTATTACATGCATCTTGTATAATTATTCCATGTTACTTTGTTTATTGGTTGGTAGTAATGATATTATCACTAATAATTATAGCAATAATAATTATGATACTAGTTATTATTAATAATGCTATTAGTATTATTACTATTAATACTAATTATTATGAATACCAATTGCTAGTATTACCAATAATAGTACTACTACTAATAATACCAGTATTACCATTACTTTTATTGGAAGCTTACCACATTGTATCTGCTGAAAGTACTGGATATGCATTATCTCACTTAACCCTCACAACCATCCTGAGTTATCCTCTTTCATTTCAAAAAAAGAAAGTAAAGTTTAGAGAATAGGCAAGTTGCTGCTTTGCACACCACATCAGAGTTATTAATATGACTATATTAGCAACCTCACAAAATAATTGTAATAATCAGTGGGAAATCTTACTATTGTTTTGTGACATTTAAATTTTTTCTCTCAAAACTTTAAGGACTCTATTATAAATATACTAGAGGCCTGGTGCACGAAATCCGTGCACAGGGGCGGGGGGAGCGGGGGTTCCCTCAGCCTGGCCTGTACCCGCTCCAATCTGGGATCCCTTTTGCAATTCAGAGCCACTGGCTCCTAAGCACTCACCTGCCTGCCTGCCTGCCTGCCTGCCTGATGCCCCTAACTGGTCTCCTGCCTGCCTGATGACCCTAACTGATCACCCCTCCTGGTCTGATCCCCCTAACTGCCTAACTGCTGTCCCCGGCTGGCCTGATACCCCTAACTGCTCTCCCCTCCTTGTCTGATCTTCCTAACTGCCTATCTGCACTCCCCTCCTGGCCTAAACCCCCTAACTGCCCATCTGTTCTCCCTTCCTCTCTGCGCCTTCAGACTCAGGCACAGGAGTGCTGAGAGCTCTCTGCCAAGGCCCCACCCCTGTCCTGACGCC
>NW_005371106.1:706589-711631 GCF_000412655.1 Myotis brandtii | reverse complement strand
GGCAGTGTGGTGGGCCTGTGTGCGCCTCCACCAGGGGGGCTGCTGCAGCCTGCATCTCCTCCGCCGGGGAGGGGGTGGGAATCGCAGCCCATCCTGATGCCCCCCTCTGGGCCGGGTGGTGCAGTGGGCCTGCATGTGCCTCTGCCAGGGGGGCTGCCCCCCAGCTGCAGCCTCATGTCCCAGTGGCACAAGTCCCCGCCCCCGTCCCTGCCCACTAGCTCCTGTGCGAACACAGCTCGTTGAATGGCCATGACTGGGACACCATTAGGACCAATTAGCATATTACCTCTTTATATAGATAGATAATAATTAAGAACTCAGTTATAAATATATAGGGAAATAAAAATAATAAAATTAATATTATTTAGCACACTGTAATTTTAGAGAATTAAAGTGTTTTATGTTTTCAAACAAAAAGTCTCAAGAGTAGTGTAAACAGTGGTGGCCTACTTCCTGTCATTTACCTTATGTTTAGAGCATCTTTTCTATACCTTGCCGATGTCACACTTTTTTTTCTGTGTTTGAATGAACACCCGACATTTCATCCTACGCTCCTTTGGTATGAAATATCTCTGAAAGTTTTTTAATATAAAGTTTATTGCTGAGATCACTTCCTCTGGGACGTCACATCCTTCTCGTCACAACCACTTTCTTCATGTCTGCCCGCAAGTTCACGCTCACTAAGTTCCTGGGCTGCCCGTCTGGGGTCTGCGATAGCAGCAGTGTCCATGCCCCCAGATCTGACATTACTTCCAAAACCCCATTAGTGCTCGTCTGCGTCTCATTCCCAGTGATAGCATTTTTGTTTCTTTGCTGCACTTTCATCTTTATTGGTCAGTGTCCTCTTTTGATTATTCACTTTTGTAAAAAGTCGTGTTAATTTACCACTGGAACTCAAGAAAGCAACACAACGACACACTTTGCTGTCTGTGTATAAATTGAATAAGATGCATCCTAGTGACTAATCACTCACAATCAATACATTGAGGTAACTTACATTTGAACAGTGTTGCATAAGCACTAGTATTACTGAACTATATTGTGGTAACTTAAATTTTGCGATCAGAATTGTGCCGGGTAAGGGCTTCCTGCAATTGTTTATCTTCATACACCTGGAAATGCCAAGGCTAAGAAATAAATGAAAGTCTGGGTAGCTCCTCAGACCATGCAAGCTTTGGCTAACACTTTGCCACTGATTTAGAAATTTGTGTCTCCCCAGAGTGAAAGACAAATTTTCTTTTTCTGGAGGAGGCATAGGTGAAGGAGAGAGTAAGAGAGAGGAGTTAGAAAGAAGAAACACTGAAGGGGAGGAAAGGGAGAAGAGTGAAAGAGAGGGAAAGAGAGACAGTGGTAAGGAGGGGGGAAGAGAGAGAGGAAGAGAAAGCAAGCAAAGGAGCATGCAAGAAAAGGAGAATGAACAGAACCAGGCAAATAACAGTGGCAACAAGAAAGAAGGAAACAGAAAGGAGGAGAGAACAGAGTTCAATTTCCCAGCATATGGACTCAGGGGTCAGTGTAAATACCAGAATGCTGCTATTTATAAACTGGTCCCTGCCCTCTGTCCTTGGCGACACTCTGAGCTCCTTAATGATTAAAATAGTGCCATTTTGGAATACTAGGCCCCTATAAAAAAGAAGGAACTTTTACCATTTGCAACAGCATGGATAGAACTGTAGAGCATTATGCTAAGGGAAATAAGCCAGTTGGAGAAAGATAAATATCACATGATCTCAGGGTGGGGGGGGGAGGGTAGAGAGCAACCAAAGGACTTGTATGCATGCACATTAGCATAACCAATGGACACAGACGCTGGAGCCATGGGGGCTTGCCCGGGGTGGGAATGGCTGGGGTGGGGAGTCAATCAGGGAAAAAGGAGACGTATGTAAAACTTTAGACAATAAAAAAATAAAACAATAAAGGCTTTAAAAATAAATAAAGTTATAAAGAAAAAAATACTGCCATTTTTATTTTTCATTTCCTTGTGCCTAGAAACCTGCCTGACTCAACAATGCATATTATTGAATAATCTTCAAAATTATAATACTGCCAACAAGGCATTTGAGATTCATCTTATGCTATTTAATAATTGATATAAGAATAAAAGTGCCTAATGTAAAATAATCTCACCCTTTTATTGAAATAAATTCTACATGATTAAAAAAGGCAAATATAAAATTCTAATAAAAGAAAACAGGTAGACCATAGGATTAAGAAAATTATATCTAGCTTTAGAGAAATGATAACTGCAAACAAGAAATAATCCGCAGATTCAATTACGTAAATATTTAAAGCCTTGGTACAATAAAAAGTAACATAACTACAAAGCAGAAGAAAACTATAGACTAAGAAAATATGTATAGCAAACAAGGATGCTCATGGAAATTGACAAGAAAAGCATCTAGGCACAAAAAGTAACTAACCAAAGGAAAAAAAAAAAAACAATTCACACAAGAGGAAACACAATTGCTAAACAAACATTTAGACAAATAGTCTCTGAAACTACCAAAAACACAGAGTATTGTTTTTCACATGCTACATTAACTAGTATTTTAAGTGAAAATCTATAATCATGATCAAAATATTTTAAAATTAGTATCTGGTATGCCAATAAAGGCAATTTAAATTTGTTCAACCATCTTAAAAAGTTATTTGGAAATGTAATTTATGAGATTTTTTTTAAAAAATTCTTACAGCAGACCCAGTAAAATCACTCATAAGAATAAAGTATATGAAAAACACATAGGCATGAATATTTCCATTGCAGTATTATTTACAAGTTGAGCATGTATGTGACAATTATAGAACTGTATGAAATATTATGCAGCCATTATAAAATTAATATAAAGACAAATACATGTTCGATAAAAGAATAAAGAAAGATATATTTTTTGTAAATGCCATTCTACATATATATTCCAAACATATATGACATTCTAAATACAGAAGACAAAATGAGAGCAGTTGATTAGAAGGTAGTCAAAAGAATTTAGATTTTTTCCTTTTAAAATTTCCCTAATTTTTATAATTATTTTGTATAATGCATTACAAAATTGCATATTTTGACATCATACACCTTGGTGAGATCAGCTGATAATATCCTTTTATTGAGTTACAGGAACTGAGGAAATGATCAAGCAAAAAATGTTTCTAAAGGTAAAAGTGAAGCCAGAGTATAGTCTGTGACAAAAGTTCTCTTTTCCTATGCCTTGTCATAACAATCTTGTATAGAAAGGTGCCCAGCTGGTGTGGCTCAGTGGTTGAGTGCTGACCAGAGGTCACGGTTCGATTCCTGGTCAGGACACAAGCCCTGGTTGTGGGCTTGATCCCCAGTGGGGGGCGAGCAAGAGGTAGTCAATCAATGATTCTCTCTCATCATTGATGTTTTTATCTCTCTCTTTTTCTCTGAAATCAATAAAATGATATTTTAAAAATAGAATAAAATAAATATAGAAAGACAAGGACCTAAATTATACCCCAGACAAAAACAATGGAGACTCTGTTTTGCAACTTCCCAATAGGACACACTATTAAAAATACCCCAAAAACATTCCTTTTAATGACCATATTGAAGCCATTTAAAGCCCCAACTCCATGTCTTTCATCAGTGAGTTAGTCAGATAATTTCAAACAGATATTTTTCATTTTGCTTCAAATTAAACTGTTAGTAACAACCAATCACACTAGTTCCTCTGGATAATCCTGTAAGTACCAAATAGAAATGGCTATATGGTTTGAAGATGCAATGCCCAAATCATCTACTTGATGGCTTAGTAATTAATGGAAATGAAATGCATGGAACTACCACATAAAAATATTCTGAGACACATTATGCTGGCAATCAATTGTTTTATTATCCCCAGAGCCTTAGAGTTTCATGTTATTAATATCAATATATTTTCATCAGTTGAATCAATAAGGATGTGCTACAATGAATGTTTCATGCTCAGTCTTGAGGATAATAGAAAAACCGACCGACTAAAAAAACGACTGCAGTTCCCTTTTGCTCTTTAACTCATTATGGTAGCTGCAGGGTTCTGATTTAGGCAGCTCTTCCCTCCCTTCACAGCTCAGTGGCATTTACTGTTCCCCACAACTTTGCAGGCAGCCTCTCCCATGACAGTCCCTGCAGGACAGTAGACAAAGCCATGCTACTCTGGGGGTTGGAAGGCTGAGCCCTGTCCGACAGTCCCTGTAAAGGTGCTCTTGGACCACAGACAAAGGAGGCCATGGAGGCAGCTCCTCCTGTCCTGAGGGAAGGAAGCCAGTGTCTCCTCTCTACAGCCGAGAGATGGAGCTATTCTCTCCTCTGCCCTGGGAAACAGCTCAGAGGCTAGTACAGCCAATACCCAGAAGGCCTTCTTGGGGCTGCCCAGCGGGAGAAACAGGACACAGCTGTACAATGTAGTGAGCACCATGAAAAGGATTGTAAAGGGTGTTACATGAGTCCATAGAACAGTGCCCAGCCCTACAGAAGGTTTCCCAAAGAACGTGAAAAATACATTTAGATATTAAGAATGAGAAGGAGTTAGCCAGAGGAAGGAGGAAGAGAAGGGGCAGGCAAAGGTGAAACCGGGATGGGCGAGGGGATGAGGAGAGGGTTTTGACAAAAGCACTGAAGGAATATGGAGTGACATAAGATGAAAACCAAAAGAGTATGTCCTAGAAATCAAGTGAAGAAAGTGTTTCTGAAAGGAGGGAATTGACCCACGTGTCACATGTCTCTAAGATGGGGATTGAGAATCACCATTGGATTTAGCAACATGAAGGTCTTTGGTGATCTTTGAAATTGAGGAGAGGGTTTTGACAAAAGCACTGAAGGAATATGGAGTGACATAAGATGAAAACCAAAAGAGTATGTCCTAGAAATCAAGTGAAGAAAGTGTTTCTGAAAGGAGGGAATTGACCCACGTGTCACATGTCTCTAAGATGGGGATTGAGAATCACCATTGGATTTAGCAACATGAAGGTCTTTGGTGATCTTTGAAATTGTTATGAGGTGGGCGGGGGGGGGGGGGGGGGGGGAAAAAGTTTTTTTAGAGGAA